>NW_004797495.1:666237-718055 GCF_000002075.1 Aplysia californica | reverse complement strand
TACGGCGGTCCAGTCGATGCAGTGTTTTGGGTCGAAAAATAAAGTGCTGAGACACGATGTCAACTGATAAATTATAATATGCCTTCTTATAAGACGTCAGACCTGTTCCTTCGTTTTGTCCTATAAAGCTGATATATATGCTCTAACCAAAGACTCTGTGTGGATCTTTGTTCTCTGAATTTTTGTAGCTGTGGATTCTATCCTTTGGATCCATGCAATTTTGAATGACAGAAAGTGTTCAACGAGCACTTCGAGGTCTTCACCAACTGATCGAGATCAACATCGCTCTTCAAGATGTGTTGTAGATCTAGTGTTGATTTCCTCATTATGAACCAGGTGCACTTCTGCATATCATTTTACGTCCACCTTGCATCCCCATCAAGAACATCATCATCTTTATCAATGGATAAATCACCATCGTCATGATTATATAGGCCTACATCTATATCAGGGTTATAATAATACTTATTTCACATAGATCTAGGGCCTACCAAAAATAAAACTAAAAGCGCATTTAACGCAAGGGACGCAAACAAGAAATAGGAAACGTTCAAAGCTTCCTGGTTTGTGGAGTAGTCGGACGTGTTGTTATGGGCCATTCATAGCGAATAGCGAAGTGACCTACTTCTGAACGCGCTTCGTTCGCTGGGCCAGGCGGATCAAAAACAATGGCTAAAGTAGCGACGATGTTCGACGGGGTGCGTAAACATTCAGTACAGCTTAGATAAAATATGTTTTTATGCTACCATTGTTATTTTGTTGAGTAGTTTTAACTTCGTGTGCTTATAGTTTTGTGGTCGGTGAGTGATGTGTGTATCAGTATCACTCAGTATTATTGTGTTGTGTGCAGTCGGTCGGCTGTGGTCCGTGGTGAAAACGACTTTTTATCACGAAATGAAATTTAAGGTAGGATGAGATAAAACTAATCTAGATCTAGATCTACGACGTTTTTTTATTTTAAAAATTATTTGGTTATATCTGCAGATTGCAGTTTCGGGGAAATGGATATGGAAAGACGACCCAGTGAACCCAAGTCTAGAGTTTGTGAGGTATGGCTTCCAATATGTACTTTCGTACCCACCTTTCTATCAGTAGGTTCTGTGGTGTAGTGGTTATCACGTCTGCTTTACACGCAGAAGGTCACGAGTTCGAACCTCGTCAGAACCTCATTTTTTTTCCCTTTTTAAAAAATCCCTAATTTTTTTCAAGTTCTTTTTCCTGCCTCCCGCATATCATTTCATTTCATATTTCTTTTTAATTTATTGAACTGATTTTCTTATTTGTATTATTATTGTACTGAAACTGAACTGCCAGTCATGCAAATTCTTTATCATTAATTAAATCTTTTTCCCCCCTCTAATTGACTTGTAAATTAGGTCTACTCATTAAAATTTTTTATTCTAGATCTAGATCTAGATTATCTAGATCTAGCGAATGGCTAGATCTTGTCTCTTATGATTTTTTAAATGCAAGCATGTACACAATAAACTCACACTAGATTCTATATTGGATGTTTGACTGTAAATATATCTATGGAAACCTGTTAATGAAATTCAGACTAAAGTTTATGACGTTTGCTGCATAAGGCATAAGGTAGGTTAGGATGTTATTTTTATTTTATTGAAAGAATATTTTTTTCAGCAATAACCCAAATGCAGACAGGCAAGACAGGCGTAGAAGAGCTAAGGGACATGATGGGAAAGGGCGTGGAGACAGGTATATATACAAGCTTAAAATAATTACTGCTGTGTGTCTTTGAACAAATTCTTTAAAATTTGTTTTTTTTTTTTCCGTTGAGATTAAATTTTGGTACTATAGTCCTACCTGCTCAAATGACCACCAGTCATCAGTCTAGGACAATGACCTGTACAAATGGCCATTTTCCACTTCCCCCTTGAGTTTTTTCTACATTATAATTTCACTGTCCAAGATGTCCACCTTTCTAAAACAACAGCTTTCCTCATCTCTGTCTAGGATAATTTCGACAGTATATAAGAAATGTTTTTGAAAATATTCTTTCAGTATCATGTAATGCAAAAATGCTCTCTTTTATAATTCATTTTTGTGAGCGTAGACCTGTGGGATGTCCCTTTTATTTTTGTTGCTAAATTTAACAAATGTGAGGCATGCTGACAGAATGACTTACATGATCTTGGATTCTGGCCCGATGTAATATAGCTATGGTAGATTTATAGGTTGAGTTTGTACAATTTATTAGTTTGAAATGATAAGATATGTTAGCCTTGAGGAAAATGGGATCAGTTGAAAATTTACAAATTTGACCATATTGTATCTATTTTCGGCTGATATCTGCATGGATTGGGAGAAGAAACTCTTTTTGTTAGCACGCCTCTCGAATTTTACTTTCGCAAGTTTTGTGTTTTTGTCTGATCTCTTTTTTTTTTTTTTTTTAAAGGAAACTGGTTGATTAGCTGAAATAGCAAAATCTGTGCATTCTTATTGTCTCCTATGTGGGTCAAATAGTCATCCCTTTAGTCAGGCTTAAAATTCTATCCAGTGAAGTGAAATTTTTATGCTTTTAATTTTGAACCAAAAGAAAAAGTGTGGAATTTTTGCTCGAAAAATTTGAACTTGTTCTCTTCAATGAGCTCTCTGACCATTATATATTTAACTTTTAACGAATGCAGCAGAAGGAAGGGCTGTTGTTATTGTTATATTATAATGATAATCTCACTGTATAGCTGGAAGTTATTATCTGCCTTCAAGAGACATGGTTAAGCCGAAATATAGACATTTGTGTGCCTGGTTACTCTATTGAACGAAGTGACAGAGATGACGGAAACAATGGAGGCGGGGTCGCGACATTGATTAAAGATGGTATTACCTACTACCGATTCCATGATGGAGTAGTTGCCAACCCCGACTCCACAAAGGAATTCGTAGGCACACTCTTGTACTTACCCGGCAGAACCCTTAAAGTCGTCAACCTGTACATCCCACCACGCCACAAAGGTAACTTCGTTCCCCACGTACTCAAGACTGATGCAAACACCATCGTCGTAGGCGATTTCAACTGCCATCACCCTTCGTGGGACCCTTACGTCGACCAGTGTGCCACCGGAACAGAAATTGATGACTGGGCCCTCGACAATGATATGATTGCCCTCAATGACGGCTGCGAAACAAGAATCGACCCGAGCAGTATGCTCAAATCAGTCCCTGATATTTCCTTCTGTCATGTTTCACAGGTTGCTTATGTCTCTTGGAAAACCAGTGACACCCTGGTCTCTGACCACAAAGCCATCGAAATCAAACTCTGTAGACACTCTGCCCCCACCCGTAGGAGCAAAGCCAAATGGTCCTTCAAGAAGGCTGACTGGTCGTTGTTCAATGCCCACATGGAAAGAGAGACTTTAGCAAATGACATGCCTAACATGACGGACGCCACAAAATTAAACACGTGCCTAACTGAGGCCATTTTAAAAGCAGCCAAACAAAGTTTCCCTAAGGGCGCTCGTAAACTTCCTAAACCCTTCTGGAATGAAGAAGCGGACAAACTGATAGAAGAAAAAGTGCAATTAAGGAAAAAAGCCATGGCAACCAAAACACGAGAAGACATTGGAAACTACCAAGAGGCGTCTAAAAGAACCACATCCCGCCTAAACGAGATGAAGCGCGACTGTTGGCGCAACTTTACCTCAGAGATGTCCCTCTCGACTGACCCTCAACAAGTCTTCCGAGTCATAAATGCCATCTCAGGCAAGAAAACCCCCTCCACCGGCAGTGCACTCACAGAAAACAATAAAACCCTAAAAGGAGATAGAAGCAAGGCTGAAGCCTTTTGCCGTGAATACGCCTCAGTCAGCCGCCTAAAACTCGACAAGGCAGACAAACACCGGCACTACCAGCTTAATGAAAAACTTAAACTCCTCCCTATTGACCAGAACACAGGCTATGATTCTCTCCTCACCATGGCTGAACTGACAGTTTGTATAGGAAAGCTGAAAAACGGCAAATCTCCCGGGCTTGATGGTGTAACCAATGAGATGATCAAACACCTCGGACCCATCGCAAACTCTGCCCTGCTCCGTCTTTTCAACCTATCATGGGAAATGACCATTGTCCCAAACAGCTGGCGACGTGCCAAAATCATACCAATACCCAAGAAGAATAAGCCTGCAGGAAAGATTGGGTCCTACTGCCCCATCAGTCTCACCAGCTGCCTTGCTAAGCTGATGGAGACCCTCGTCAAGAACCGCCTGATGTTCTTTCTGGAGAGTAACAACTTGCTGAGCAACAACCAATCGGGCTTCCGCAAGTTACGGTCTACTGAAGACCAAGTCCTGTGCCTAACACAACATATCTCCGATGGATTCCAGGCTCGTCCCAAAATGAAACGAACTGTGCTGGCCCTCGTGGACTTCTCGCGTGCCTTCGACAAGGTATGGCGCACGAGGTTAATGGAGAAGATGATTGAGAAATCTACTCCCAGCCGCATCACCCAATGGATAGGTTCGTTCCTCAGAGACAGATACGCCTGCGTCGAGCACGGCAACACAACAAGCAGGCTTCGCCGTTTCGAGCAGGGAGTCCCCCAGGGCAGTGTCCTGTCCCCCACACTGTTCCTTGTCTTCATCGATGATATTGAAGCAGGCCTGCCTGAAACCGTGAAGACGGGACTTTATGCTGATGACTATACAATATACGCCACCAACGAAGACATAAATCAGGCTGAAAACAGTGTCCAAGCTGCCATAAACTTACTTGAGCAGTGGGCAAAGCAAAACAAGATGGAAATCAGTACGGAGAAAACAGAGTGCACCCTCTTCACTACCAGCACCCACGAGGCCAAGCGAAAACCAGGACTCTCACTCAAAGGCGCCCCCATCACCTTCAACTCCAACCCCACCTTACTTGGGGTTACACTTGATTGTACTCTATCCTCCAACGCCCACATCCAAAACCTTGAGTTAAAACTGTCAAGCAGACTTCGACCATTGAAAGCCCTTACAGGCACCACCTGGGGTGCCTCCAGGGAATGCATAAAGCCTATATATTATGCTACTTGTCGGTCAGCTATCGACTATTGTGCCCCTGCCTACATGCCTCTTGCTAAACCCTCCAATCTGCAGAAACTGGAAAGAAAGCAGAATGTAGCAGCAAGAATCATCACAGGCTGCTCAAAGGATACTCGTGTGGACAGCCTCCTCATCGAAGCAGACATTTTACCACTAAGGCATAGAGCTGATGCCTTGACTGCCATCTCATTCGAGAAGTCCATGCGTCTGCCTACAACGAACCAACGCAAAGCCTCCGCAACAAAATCAGTGCCCACGCGGACAGGCAAGTCGAACTGGAGAAAGCATGCCCAGAACCTCGTAGCCGAAACTGAACTGGATACGTACCCACGTGAGGAGCTGGTTGTTTTACCCCCCACACAACCGTGGAAGGCTGCATCATACAACGTGACTTTTAGCACCGATCTTGTCGCCGACTGCAAGCGTGCTAATGAACCAGCTGTCAGGAAAGCAGCAGCAGAGGCTACAATTTGTTCACTCACCCTGCCCGATGTAGAAGTCTGGACTGACGGTTCAGCTGAGCACGGTACTGAGTATGGAGGAAGTGGAATACTGATCAAGACCGGCGATACCGAACTCGAACAACATGTACCTGCGGGCCGGTATTGTTCCAGCTACAGGGCCGAGCTTGTAGCTCTCGACACAGCGCTTGACATGCTTGTGGCACTACATGCAGCAGGCAGCCTTCCGAACAGTGCACGCATCCATGTATACACTGATTCTAGATCAGCAGTCATGCGCCTCTCATACGGCCCTACCAACCAATCGGAAAAGGTGGCCTGCTCAATCTGGCAACATCTGCACACCCTCTGTCAACGCTCTGAATGTTCCATCCACTTACAGTGGATTCCAGGCCACGCCGGACTGGCTGGGAACGAGGAAGTTGACAGCATCGCCAAAGAAGCAACAGCGCTTACCCAGATTAACACGCCAATCGATTTCTCGACAGCTAAAGCCGTCATCCACCGATCGACCCGCGCAAAGTGGAAAAGAGAGGCGAAACCCAAACTGCCGTTTGCCCAGCCGCCGTCATTCCAGCTTGAGGCCTCGCTCAGACGACAGGACCGCCGGCTTCTCTCCCAAATGAGAACTGGTGGAAAATCGCCCAAGCTGAGATCATATCTCCACAAAATTGCGCCAGCAGACAACCCAGATCCGTCCTGTCGAGCCTGCAAGGAGGAGGACGAAACTATGGACCATGTGTTCCTGAGGTGTCCCGCCAGCTATCGTGCTAGAACCCGTCTGCTGGGACATTTCAGTAACCCACTTTCAGCACTTTTTAAGGACCCCCGGGCGAGTGTTGAGTTCCTGCGTGCTGTCGGCATCGCTGACCGCTTATGAAGCCACAGCGCCAGAAGAGAGAGAGAGAGAGAGAAGTTATACATGTTACACTTACAGTTTTTTTAGGAAACCTGGAAGGTGAATCTTAGGTAAAGTTAAGCTCATAACATTAAAAAAAAAAATTTGTTCTGTTAATAGGGCAGCGTCTGGTATTCAGAGAGGTGGAGGAGCTGGCAGAGGCAGGGGTGGCGTGCAGAAGATGATAAACAAATCTGCCCCGGGGAAGAAAGACCAGACTGAACATACCATAGTCACCCTGGATGACATCAAAAGTGAGTTGATGTCACAAGTTTTTGTGTCTTAATATAGAATGATAATAATAATAATAATAATAATAATAAATAGCATTTGTATAGGGCATATCCCAGCTCAACAGCAGGCTCTATGCGCTTTACACTATATTATAATATAATATAGAATGATTATTTGAAAACAGAAAACTCCATTTGTATAAAGGATTTGAAGAAAAGGACAGTGAGTCAATACGATGGAATTCCAAGGGATTGGTTGATATATAAGGATTAAAGTTAATGTTCAAAAGTCAAGTTTGAAGAAATTATTTTTCTATGGGCACCATGAGGTAATTTTTTTTCACTCTTTCTGTTTTGTTTACTAAGGGATATACTTATTTTATGAAGTATCTGTACTAAACAAAGGAAAGATTTTTTTTTTTTGGTAAGTGTTTTACAGCGCTCGCAACTGCATACGGTCATTGAGCGTGCAGGACACAATAACCATTTTCAGCTGGTAAGAAATTTTGAATTTTGCACGGGTGGCGGCCGAAGCCTACTCTTATCGATTTAGACAACCAAGGGATCTTTAATGTGTGCAAATTGCACATGGGACCTCCGAGATTTTTCATCCTTTTCCGAGAAGGGTAGGTGTAGATCTTTCCTACCAGAAGATCAGGGGTGTGGCTGAAAGACAACAGTAAGAAGGAGCCAAGGAGTAGCAGTGGAAAGGCTGCAGAAAGAGTCAGGAGCCCGGAGGAGGGGGCAAAGGAGGTGAGGGTGTGGGGGCAGAAAGTGGAGACGAAAGCAGATGTCAGAACATTGCTGTTGTTGTTGTTGTTGTTGTTGTTGTTTCCCCCCCCAAATAGACCCACCTCTTCGTGGTGGAGGGGGATTAATACTCTTCGAATAGGAAAAGAAAAAGAGGAAGCTAACGGGTCAAGGGGTGACCCCAAAAAGAGACATATTACTTTACTATGTTTCTTACTCTTTCTATTTATTGTCTTTATTATTTTACTTTATTACATTTATTAACTTTTCTTTTCTCCTCTCTCCATCGACAACTTTTCTTTTGACCTGGAGTTGGAACGGGTATTGGTGGGGTGGAAAGCAGAGGTTCATTGCCAGCACTGTACTGGATGTGACTTTACGTAGAGAATACCCAGCTACATACATGTATTAAGCATGCACTTATCGGAGAGCCCTTTGACTGCGGAGAAGGTGCAGAGACCATTTGCGTCTTGCTTGTTGACAACATTTACCCTCTGGGATCTGCCATGCCTTCCCCTGCCCCCATCTCTCGGATGAGAGGACTTGGTTGCTCGGGTAGGAGGGGGGGGGGGGGGAATCTAGCTTCCAATTGGTATTATTATTACTATTAGTATTATTATTATTATATTATAATTTTTGTATTTCAGCAACACACAACAACTATGCTCTTAATAGCGTCTTTCTCTTCTTTATCTCCTCAAACAACTTCTCAATATAATACAACAGACACCAACATACCCATTCATTTTTCTTACAATCTCTCTGTGATGGAGTTGGGTTTTTGTTTGTGGCATTGCACCTACAGCCACTGCTTTATCTCCTACCCCGGGATGGAAGGAAAATCACAGAACCATCAGTTTTAGATGCTATTCACAAATGATAGAATCCCATACGAGCTGAGACGCTGCCTCGGTAATCAAGGTCTCCCCCAGGTCTTAGTGGACAACCAAGCTGGCCTGGTGGATGGTTATTGGAAGAAAAAGAAAATCAGAAAGCAGAGAAAATGGAAAAACAAGAAGAAAACACCCCCTACAACTGGTAACGGAAAAGAGAAGCTTATAGACTTCAATATTCTTCAGGCAAATGTCTGTGGCTTAGACAAGAATAAAACACAATTGGGGAAAATTTTGTATGAAAGGAAAGTCCACATTGCTCTATTACAGGAAACTCTCCATTCATCCTGTGACATAAACATCACTTGGTATACCCCTTATCCATGTAAATGTGAAGGTTGCCAAGGGATTATAACCTATATCAGAAATGACATCCAGGGTGAAGTAGAGCTCCTTAATTGGCACCCCACAGACGCACATAAAGTCACCCTGTGGTATGGCAACAGCAAGCTCATACTTTATAACATCTATTGTCCCCCAAGTAGCACTCTGAACTTCTTGGAACAGAGCACTATCTTTAAGAAGACGGTCATAGCTGGTGACCTTAATGGACACTCCCCCCTTTGGGGCTATGCTGATCAAAACAACACAGGTAAGAGGATTGAAGAACTATGTCTGTCCTCTAACCTCATCCTTCTTCAAGATGAGGATTCAACCAAAACACTTCTTCACAGGAGACATGGGACCCTCCACAGACCAGATCTCACCCTGGTCTCTGCTGATTTACACAACAATTGCAGTGAAGAGGTGCTAGACTGTATATCTAGTGACCATCGTCCCGTTCTCACCAAAATCAGTATACTGAAGCACAGACAAAGGAAAAGAAGAACCCGTAGGAAAGGAGGTGAAAGGAAAAAATTTTAGAGAAGGTAATTTTTCGGTCGCTACCCGGATTCGAACATGGGACCTTTGAATGAGAGGCAAACACCTTAGCCTCTTGGCCACGACAGCCCCCAAAGATTTTTTTATTATCTGACTTAGAAGTTTAGATTTTTTAAAACTTTATTGTGAATGTCTTCTCATCCTTTTCTTTTTCACATGGATAGGCTATCAGTAAACCTGTATTGCCCAGATTTTCTTGTTGAGCTGAACTTTTTTAATGTTGTCCTTCTCCTTATTTCAGTTTTTCATCTAAAACTGACCCCCCTCTTACAGCGACCTGTCAAAGACAGTCATCTGTTAAAGCAACCACTCTCCACTTCCCCCCTTGCTTTGTTTGTACGTAATAATGACACTGTCCAAGATGTCGTACTACCGAAGACAACCGCTTTTCTCCTTGACAATGGATGGTCATCTTGGACAATTCAGCAGTACCTTCTCTGAGGACAGCCACTCATCATATCTGAACGATAGTCTCCCTTCCAGCAAGAGATTGGTGGGAGCTCTGAGAGTGGTGTGGTCTGCTCCTTCTTCATTATATATTGTTGGCCACTGTTCAGATGTGCAAAGTCCAAAATGTAAAAAAAATTCTTTTTTATTGCAGATCTTTAATCCATGGAATCTGTTGCACTTTCTCATGAAATATATGGCCAAAATTCAAATTCTAAAAGTCTAAAAAACCCAGGAAAAGATGCGTATAAAAGAATGAAACAGTATTTTCTATCTCCTGAAAAATTTTGCAATTTAGGCTTAGGACATTTGAACAGCTTGCCAGCAATACATTTCAAAATTTCATAATCTTGTTTCCCAGCAAAATGTGGATGCTGTCATGTTATCTTTCTGTGGTCTATCCCTCAGTAATGACATTGGTCTCTGTTTCCACCACCCTCACCTTCATGATATCCTCTCTCTATTAATTTGTTTTATGTGTGGAGGACACCCACCCTGATTGCCGTTCATCTATTTTCTTCTTCAGATGTGTCCTTGGAACGAATGTCAGAGGTGGATCAAATTCGAGATGATTTCTATAGCCTGTACAGGTAGGAAAAATACCGGACTCAATAAAATCATATTTGTCATGACATGGTGGAATCAGGGACTCATCAATTTTTGGGCATTTGGCATTATTGGTATAATCTTGAAGCCTGTCCTTTTTTTACTGTCTTACTAGAGAAGTCACCGAAGGCTTCTTTCCAATGATAGCTTGGTCACCAGCATACAAAATGTCTGATTATTTGACTAGTTTGTGAGCACAGAGTGCAGTATAAGTCAGGTGTAAAGTATTTTCAGTCAAAGACTGATGTACAGACGGGACACCTGCTTGAGATGTACTAATTGTCAGAGTTGAGCAAGCCGTGTATGGCTCCTCTTTCCACCTTTTTTTCTCTCTCTCCTCTTCCTTTCTTTTTTTCTTTCTTTTTTTGGTCCTTCCTTGATAGTTTCAAATCTCCTTTGGCTTCCTCACTCAGTCGAAATCCTTCTCCTGGCTAACTTGAACTCCAGAAGAACAGTTATGTGTATATATAGTACTTGCTTCACCATTGCACGGAGAAGGGCTGAACTTGATTCCTGTGAGGCAAGAATTTTTATTGAGTATCTCTGTCTTTCTGTTGGGACATTGTTGTATCCCTCTCAGCCCGGGTTGGTGTTGACAGGCAAGGTCGAAGTCTGCCTCATTAATGATCTAAGTTGTGTCAATGGAGATGTAAAAAAACGCCTACTTCATCAGAATATATATATTTTTTTAATGGAAAAGTATCTGTGGTCTTTTTATGTATATGTTTCTTTTTTTAAGGCATTTGAACAACAACAAAAAATCAGTATGATCAGTTGTCCAATTTTTAGATAAGTATATTGTATAAGAATGTAAGAATGATTCAGATGTTTGACAGTTTATAGTCTTGTTAGACTTTCAGAGAAATATAGTATGAACAATTATTTTTCGCTTTGTTTTCTGTATTTTAAAAAAAATGAGTAAAGTTTGTGATGCTTTCTCTCATGGGATTTGAGAACCTTTGCTTTTTTTTTCCTTCTGAATCTGTTATGGTCAAATTTGTTTATGTTAGTTCTAATGCATGAAACATTTGGGTATTGCAGACGTGAGCAGTTTGATTTCTTCCTCCTGTACCTTCTGAGCTACTTCAACTGTTTTTTCAACAAAATGACTCTTGAAAACAAGAAGAATCCCATGTACATGTAAGTATCAATTGTACTGCAGAATACATATTATGTACGAGGTGGTTCTTTTTGGCTAATTACCCTTTTGGATATTTTTGGCTCTTTTCTTCCTTTGATGTTGCAGTTTTCTAATCCAGATTTTCTAACCCAGTTTGAATGTGAACTGACATTTCTGTCTCTACCATATGATTTTGATGTTTGAAGCACAGACTCTCTCCAGCAAAGTTCCACGATCAAAGTCTGACCTATTTTAACTTCCAATCATGATCTTTTTGTCTCTTTTATTATAATTACTATTTCTCTCCTCTTACTCTTATCAATTGTGAACTTGAATGCAAAGTTTATGAAAAAGAAGAAAACATTGTGATCATGGACAAATTACATATGGTCTCAACTAAACAATATTAAATTGGTCATAATCTTTGGCATTGTTTCATCCTTTGTCGCTCAGAAAACTAGAGAAACCTGAAAGACTTTTTCCATTTGAGGAGGGAGCTTAATTCAGATATTTAAAAAGAATTGCTCTGTTTATTTAGAAGATGACATGTAACCAATCAACCCTTGATTTGGATAAATTTTGTAAAGTCACCATTGATTTATTATTGAAGATTTTTCTTTTTAATCCTCATGAATTTAATCTGGATTTGAACATCATTAAATTCATTCTTAACCCTTTGAACCCCCTGTACTGAAATATGAGTATGAACGCAATTTTGCAGATATCATAGGACACTGAAATATCGGTATGACACACCCACCTAAATATGATGTGTCTTTACAGAAATAAAACACAAATACAAAACAGCAGCATCAATGTACATCAGCACAGTGATATGTGAGTGTGCATGGTGAAAGGTACCAAAAGACGCATTTGCTTGAACCGAGATATCAGGCTTTAAAGGTCAAAAATAGAATTTTTGACAAGAACTAACTTCCATTAAAAATGGATTCTTTAGCCATTCATATATCAATATTTACAAGAACTTGAATTTCTTTTACTTTAAAATACATAAATTTAGGTCATTCACTCCCCTTTCTAGTGGCGGGTAGTGCGCATGAATATCTAGAACTTGTACACAAGCGAAGCTTTGCGCATCCGCACTCTTTCGCTTTTTTGAAGAGCAAACTTGTACATGTATAGCTTTTTTCTGTCCTGCACAAACCTAGCCTAGATCTATTTCTTGAAAATTCTTGCTCAAGGTGATGGGGAACTTGTTTTGAAGACTTCTTAATAGAGACACTTTGAAGCTGTTCTTTTGCCTTAGCTGCTTTTGAAAGTTGGTTTGTGAGTAGCGAATGTGTTGTCAGGATGTCTCGAAGCATAGATCTATCTATTCAAAGCAGAAACAAAGGGAAACTTAAAGCTGTTTTTCTCAAAACTTTGTTTCCGTACCACGCCTTACAAAATCACCCATATCTCAAAAACTACTGAAGATATCTTAAAATTTCAAAGCCCATATTGTTTAAAAAAGATCTATGTACATGAAAATGCAAAAAAAACGGGATTCTTCAAAATGCGTCATTTGGTACCTTTCAGCAGGCACACACACATGTTACAGCAGAAAAAAATGAGATAAATAGATAAGATCAACACAATTATGAGCTGTAGAAAAGTATACTTAAAAAAGCAATGAAATTACTCAGGAGCCCAGGATATAGAGTATTTAAGAGCCCAGGGTGCAAAAGGTTAAGATTCTGAAGAAGGTCTTGTTTTTTTTTTCTTTAAAAATATTGATAATTATTTCTCAGACGCTGGTGCTTATATATATATTGTGTCTCCATTAAGATACCGAAATTTACATCCTCTTTCTCTAATAAATGGACATGATAATTTGAGCCCATGTATTCTTGATCTGTTTACTATTTTCAGATACATATTATAGTTTGGTTAAACATGTCTTCCTTCACTTTAACAAAACTGACCAGGCACTATTCATACCTGATCCTTCCACATTCTCTATCCATCACATCCCCTGACTTTGTGCTATGTGTTGTGCCCTAAAGTACATTTCAGAATATTTATTCATCGTGAATGAGAAATTAATTTAGAACAATTTTCCAATTTATTAATTAAGTTTACTGTTGGTTAATGATTTTTAATGCTGTATCAGTCTGGCTCAATTTATTTTTATCCCAGCTTAATTCTTCGCTTATGCTTCATATTATTATCTATTATTAATCTGTTAAAAAAAAAGCAATTTTTTGCCAATCATATATCTACGTTGCCTCCGAGCCATGAAGATAGGTTGTTTGTCAGTTGCATATGAAAGAGGATTTCTTTTAATTCAGGAAAGTAATTGAAGTGTTTCCTCCTATCATTCGGTAAGTGAAGAGGACCACTTAGATGATTCATGGTGTGAATATATCTGCCTATTTGACATTGTGTTCTTGATGATCTATTGTTTGTTTGTGTGTGATACAGAATAAGTTAATGACTTTTGTTTTGTTTTTTCTATCGCAAATACATGGTTGTCCCTAAGACTGTAAAGCATTCTTGTATCTGTACTTTCTCTTACTTTGATTTTAAAAGGAAACGTAGTTTTTGGTACTTGCTATCTCAAGAGATAAAAATTCATGTCAACTAAAATTAGAATAAAGCAACTGTACACTGTACAATGATCAGGGAACTTACATTTTGTTTACCAGAAATTTCTCCACTTTGATATCTTTCTGAGAGTCTAAGAGTTGAGTTTTATTTACTTTGGTCAACAACAGGTGTCTCCATCAGTCATTAGTGTTAGCGCAGAATTTACAGGGCATAGATGACAAGCATTACCTAGTTTGCTTTGGGCAGTCACTGTTTAGTCCTCCTCTTTGAAAGTGCAGATATTAGAAAGTGTCGTAGGGAGGTCTCGTAATCACCATGCTTTAATGAGTGTCATTGAAACTCTTGCAGTGAGGCAGTGTATTTTGTTAGGTGGTGTGCTGTCATATATAATCACATTATTGTGTTTTCATCCTAACAGCAAGTTGATCAATTTTCACTAGTTCAGTGTGGCAGGTTTATCCGCTGGTCTGTTTTCGGCTGATTGTAATGATACAGGCTGTCCTTTATTACAAGCAGCTTCAAAAAATTGTTTTTAAAAATCTTTTTTTGTTTTTTTATTTATAGAACTGCCTTTTTATGGATTTTTGTCCTTTAAGAACATAGTTTTGAGATTGTGTATCTGGTGTAGGGTCTAAAAAGCACCTGGAAGATGATCAGTTGAATATGACAGCCCCAGTACTATATGTTCATGTATTTTTTGGGGTAATCCACCCCTCCCCTTCCTTTCCTGGAGTTAGGGGGAGGGGGGGAGTAGATACTCTCTGTTTTATGAAATGTGACAGTTATGATCTGTGAAAGATAGAACAGAATATCCTGTTCTCAAATTTTGCCGCTCTCAGTTCGTGATGACCAGTTGATTTTTAAGATGTTTTTTATTCAGAGGTATACTTGCATTGGCTGGCATATTAGTATAATGTAATCTATCGTGGATTTTATCGGAAATGGAATAAAGTTGATGCAAAGTAAGGCAGGCTAATTGTATAAATTTTGATTAGGCGTAGAGCAAAAATCACTACATAGCAATAGAGCTCTGTAAAATGACGATATGTTGAAATTCTGTGAAACTTGAAATGAAAACTGCTGCAGCATTCTTAAGTTACAAGCTTTGAAGAGGTGGTCTCTCACATTTGTAAAGTTCCACTCACTTGAAGAATGTACTGGTTTCTGCTTTTGTCAAAATATTCACTTTGCCGTGAGTGACTCGTCAACACTGTAAACTCACTGCAGTACATTATATTGTCTCTAGCAGAAATGATCAAAGTTAATGTGAATTGTGAATTTATGCTTGTTTGGAGGATTTTTGCTGAAAAAAGGCTCAATGAAAACAACTAATTCAGATACACAGCTTGTGGTGTGGCCGTAGCAGCTGAATTTCCTAAGTTGTGTTCCTCACTGTGTGGAGGTATTTGTTACGACTGATGTGGTACTTGATTTTGTTGCGAATCTGTTTAGTCATAAGGTGGTGATCGTGCAAAATGCTAAAAATATTAATGCAAAATGTCATAGTTCAGCAAGCTATATACCAAAAGTGTCACAGCTTTATTTAGATAAGCAGCCAGTTGATGGTCTCTGTATCTTTTGCCTCACTACTTTACGATAGTGAACTCATTAGGGCTTCATATTTGATTTACACCGTCACGTGGGGTGCTGATCATAGATGTGATTACAGCACTGAATATGTACACTGTGGGGCATTATCTTTTCAACTTGTTAATAAGTAATATGTTGTTTATGTATACACATGTATTGTACTCTTCTGTGTTGTCATATATTTATTGGCTCATGAATGTTGACATAAGTTTGGGCTCATGATAAAATGTTTTTTTTTTTTGCAGTTTGTAAAAGATGATGCTCAAAATTTTGTTTTAGATATTTAAGAGTGTCTTATTCTTTTGATGTGTGTTCAAAATAGAAGCGAGAGAAATATTTGTACAGTGATGATGAACTGGAAAAGAAATAGAGTGTAGAATATCTAGAGTAGAAATATCATCTAAATATTTTCAGTCTTCTTTTAACAATTGAGAATGTAAGGTATCATTATGATGTTAACCGTTCGTCATTTATGCAAAGTCTGGTATCCTTTAAACAGAAGGAGTAAAAACTCTTTGGTTTTAAGAATATTTCTTAACATAAAAACTTTACAGCTTGTTTGATATATGTACACTAGTTTCACTTCAAATACATGACAGCTGGAAAAGTTACTATAGCCCCTTTTTGGGTCCCACAGGTCAGGCGGCATCTGAGCTCTTACTTAGTTCACGACTGCAGAAATATATAGCGATTCTCAAAAAATGTTATATTTTACCATTGCATTTTTTCTTGCTGATATGGGGCTGAAGCTTTCAGTACATATTCAAGATTTTAAAAAATTGTTTTATGCTTTCTTTGGTGGGTGGTTGGTAGGCACTCTGGTGTGGTTTGCTCCTTCTTTCTTATCGAACAACCATCGTCCTTATCTCTCCTTCTTATTTACTTTCTATGTTAATGTCTAGTAACTCCTATATTCTCTGGCACTTATATGACCTAATTTTGTTGCAAGTGCAGGAAAACTAGAAAACTCTTGCTAAAACTAAACTAAAGCAATGTTCTTAGTCTTATTCCTTGAGATGCCTGAAGGAAAGGGTGTCAATGTGGAATTATTGCAATACCGGTTCACAAACTGCATTTTGTTTTGTTCAAAGATGTTAATATGATAAAGCCTTCTCTATGCATGATTAAACTGATTTCAGAAAGTGTTGATTATATTAGATACAGGGTTTTTTAAATTCTTTTTTTTTCCAGAATTTGTTGCAGAAATCTGAACAAAAGTAACATAATTTGTCAAATGTATTATATTTGCTGATTTTTACTCAAGACAATTTTGTAAGTGTGAGAAGCACATATGCACATACAAACTCTCTCGGAGAAAAAGAGAGAGAGAGAGAGAATGAGAGAATGAGAGAGAGAGAGAGAATGAGAGAGAGAGAGAGAATGAGAGATAAAGAGAACGAGAGAGAGAGAGAGAGAGAAAGGTGGGGGGGGGGGGGGGGGGGGGGCTGTGTGTTTACATCTGATGTCTGATGACTTTATTTATTTAATCATTTGTAGCTTGTAATCTGTGTCTTCATAGATGTGAGCCCCTTTAAAAGTTTTTGTTTGTAGGCTCTTTGATCCGACAGTGAAAGTTTCCAAATCTCATCATTTTTGCACTGCATTATAAATGCATGTGAGGCCTATGCACAAGGCTGTTTCATAGTGTAGAATTGTATTGGCTGTTAAACGCAACAGACTCCTATAGCTAATATTGTCATTTTACTCCCTCCGTACATGCATCTATACTACATGTATCGACATATTCCAATAACTGAATATTTTGGGGTAAGTTTATCCATCAATAATGAAAGGTAGAATAGCAGAATGTATTCACACGTGTGTGCAGTCACAGCTTGTGAGAGTTAATTTCACGGAGTGATTACTGTGCCAATTAACGATTATCATGTTTATTACAGAAAGTCCTCAAGATTATGATGATGATGCTCTTTTAGACAGTGATTTTATTGGTATGGGCATAAGTAAAATATAATGTTAGAGTGTTGATAGGGTGTTAAACCCATACTCTCACTTATTTATTTACTAAAGAAGTTTTGGTGTTGTGGTAAAGGTCTTCATCTGGCATACAAAAAACATAAGTTCAGTTCTAATGCATGGAAAATGTTTTTATTCAAAATCCCACTACCTTAGCCCACAACCCTACCCAAGTTGGCTCATAGAGGCACAGGTATAGTAGCCCATTGCCTAATCTTAAGGAATCCTAATTGTGCTGATGGTGGTGTAAAATGTGTATAGCAATTAAGCCTTAAACTTAAAGTTCAGTGAGATGTTCATGGGATACCAATGGGGTGCTAATTCTGTCGGGCTATCTTTTGGTATCTTAACCTGACCATAATGGCCCTTTCCAATACGGCCACAGTCAGTCATCTTCACTATGAGTGGGCCTAATTTGTTCATGATAGCAGTAACTTGCAGCGACAATTTTCTGCCAATCCATTCTCAGACTGAGTGTGCACTTCAAACAATTTGAAGAAGCTCTTATGATAGATAACAATTTTGATGGAAATGAAATGGAAAGGTAGAATTTAGGTTTCTGCTTTTAAAACCTCCTGTTGACTTTGTCAAGTCTAGTAAGTGACCACAACTCAGACCTTATCTATAATTGTCACTTTTTTCTGTGATCTCGAGTGACCATTATAAACATGTTCGACTGTATTGCATACATGGTTCCACAATCAACAGTTTCAAACTTGTTCCTCTGCTGCTTCTGTCTGTCAGTCTTGCTTTTTTCAATCCCCAACTAAAGGCCAGTGTGTACATGTGATTTTCTTTACGTTGACTAGTTTCAAACTTCTTGTTCTCACACTTCATGATCCCATAAGTTTTTGAAACTAGAAAGCAGTCAAGTTTAGGTTTTTTTAATTGTGGTTTGAGTGTAGTTTCTTTTTAAGGAGCAAGTGTTGACTTCCTGCTTGCTGTGGGCATTGCTGACTGTTTAGGATGCCACAACGCCAGAAGAGAGAGAGTGTAATTTCCTTGACAAAAAAAAAAGAAAAAAAAGAAAACTTATGACTTGCTTAAATATTTCAGATAAAATCCTCAGGTTTCCTAGATCCAGTGGGACACCATTGTGGCAGGATAACTTTCAGCCCTGATTTAGTTTGCTCAACTTGTTTGCAATCCCATTTGTTATAGCTCCTGACAATGCTTTATAAATAATGGTAGCTTTGTTTTTACATTCTACTGTTTTTACTAATTATTTCAAGTAATTGATCATGTGACGTATACAAGAAATCAGCCTCACTTGTTTTCTCTTTTGTCTCTTGAATTGTTCTTTATACTTTAATTTATAAAAATATTTATTGAAAGTTGAAACTTAACCCTACAAGACATAAATTAAAGCCTGCCATTATGAAAACAGAACCGTACATTGGGCCAAGGGCATGCATTTCACAGCCCTGGGAAAATGAAAAAATCTGGAAGTCATATTTGCTTACATATTTGTTAGCCAACTGAATAACAGTGAATCATGAAGAAGTTTCAAATTATTATCGATTTTTAAGTTCAATGAAAAAGACACATAATGTACATACATAAATCCTTTTTGGGGTTCAATTTTCTGGTGGTCACTGATGAATGTACGTGGAGTGTCATATGTGTCTTGGTTAATGTTAAGTCAGACAATTACATATAAATTATATTGATCACCGCTTGTCCACCTGCGAATTTGCTTTTTTTCACTCTCTAAACTAAAAAAAATTAAGTTATATTGTGTGAACTTAGATTAATTCTTAGAGGTTAAATTCTTTCAACATTTGTGGGGTTTTTTTGGTTGTTTTTTTTTTTTTTCAATACAATTTAGACTCTACCTTCTCTTCCAGTGGGTGGTTGGTGGGTGCTCTGGTGTGGTTTACTCCATTTTTCTTATAAAACATCTACCTTCCCTATCTCTCCTCCATTTTTATGTTTCTTACTCTCCTGTAACACTTCTAATCTTCGGAACTTATAGGACCTTATTGTGTTGCAAGTGCCGTAAAACTCTTACCAAAACTAAACTTCTCTGCCAGTTCTTGCCACTGTAGACTCTGGGTATGCATGCAGAGGTTCAAGGTTCAAATTTGGGGGAGAGGTCGCAATCTCTCTTGCTTGTTCTGAAATATTTTTCACCTTCAACAGATGTCACTCAGAGGGACCAAGTGACTTGCAACAAAATTACCTGAATAAACTTCCCTACTTTCACTTTATTGTGTTTTGACCTAGGTTTAGTGTGGATCCTGCTGGTCACGGATGGATGTGCTAGTAGAGTGCTGCATGCGTTATTTTTCTTATGAGGATGATAATCTTTATTATCTATATGTGTATATGTGTATGAACTTGCATTTTGTTGCTTTGTTAATTCATTATGATTATTAATTAATAGTCTTTTTGCTAAAAAAATAATATTACATGTGCTTTTGTATGTTTGAAAGAACACATTTATTTTTACGTCTTTGAGTAGCTTCTTATATACACCTCTTTTAGCTTTGATCTCGGTTATATGGGACTATGGCCAATGTGGTGTAGCGATTAGACTCTGTACCATCCCATGCAGAAGATATGAAGTTGATTCCTGTGTGGGGAGAATTTTTAGAGTGTGTTAATCTTTCTGTGGTGAGGTATCCCTCTCAGCCCGTGGGTGGTTGGCGGGTGGTCTGGCATGATTTGCTCTTCTGGTGTGGTTTGCCCTTTTTCTTCTTTCCAATCAAACATCTATCGTCCTTATCTCTCCTCCTTCTTTTTTGTGTTTGTTACTCTCTTGTGACACCTCTAATCTTCGGCACTTACTTGACCATATTGTGTTGCAAGTGCCGTAAAACACTTACTAAAACTAAACCTTTCAGCCCAGGTTGGCCTTAACAGACAAGGTCAAGGCAACTAGCATTCTAATTTATGTTAATGGTGTTGATGGGGGCGTAAAACTTCTTTAATTACATTTTTATGTTGACTCAGGGATGTACATATAAGCATGTATATATCCACAACAACACCAGTATATTTTAAAGTTATTTGTACTTTTTTTCTCATTTTTTAATTTCTCAACCATAGACATGTATATGATGGTACAGCTAATATGCAGCTCTTGTCTTACTGTGTTTTATGATGTTGCTGAAAATGTGAAAGGATGAACTCTCCAATGTCACTGTCAATACGGTTTGTGCCTTGCAGTTTCCTCTCCTGATTTGCGTTTAGCTTGAAGGGAGGAGGAAGATGCTGGGTGCCGGTTAAAATGCTCTTGCCATTATATTCCAAGACTTTTCTTTCAGTTCATTTAGTCCATCTTTTTATATATACCATAGAGACCTTCCTTGTTCCAATAAAGTCTAATTTCCTACATAAATGAAAAGAAAAAAGCACTGTGAATGCATTTACAGTGATTTTGTTTTTTAATGTTAAATTCTGATGTTTTTATTGATTCTGCTTTTCAAAATATCAGCCTCATTTTTTTTACAAAGATTGTATAAGGTTTACTTCTTCGCATTTCAGTGAACCCAGTGTCTCAGAGAAGATAGAATATGCCGAGTCATGCGAGCGCCTGAGTGTGGCCCAGAAGCTTTTGGGTCGTGCCTACTGCATCTTGGTCCTTGGCCTTGGTTTGGAAGAGCAGCATCACATGGAATGTGGCATGTGAGTGAGACATTTTATTTGGACTTTCTGTCCTTTCTGACTTGCATTTTTTTATATTCATTGTTTGTTCCCTTTAATTAGAGCTTTTACAGCTGCCTTCCTTTTGGTTATGTGTTATATAGCATGGTGCTCTACTCTATTGTATCTGATAAGTAAAGTGTACATGTATAGTGAACTATTTCTCTTTTCCATCCCCCCTCCCGCATGTACATGCACACTCATGTACACACACACAAAAACACACACACATACACTCACATACACATACCCACTCACACAAACATGCACCACACACAAACATGCACCACACACAAACACACACACGCACACGCACACACACACACACACACACACACGCACACACACATACACGCACACGCGCACACGCACACGCACACGCACACACACACACACACACACACACACACACACACACACACACACACACACACACACACACACACACACACTATACTTCTGTTTTCCCCTGACGGAAACATAATTTTGAAGGTGGATTTTTTTTGGTTTGAAAAAAGAATGACAGCAAAAAGAGAAGGAAAAAAGAAGGTCAAGACATGCCAAAGTACATAGCACACCACAATCATACTTGTGTCACAACATGGTGGAATCTGGCGGTTGTCAATTTTTGAGCACATAGAGTTATTGGTATAATCTTAAAGCTTGTTTATTTGTCTTGCTTTGGATGAAAATAATAATGTCTGGCTTTTGTGTTTGAGCAACAAACTTATTATTTATTTAATGGTATTTCACTATTCTTTCTGGTTTTTAGTGGGCCTTTGAGCTTCCTGACAATTCTGTTCTCCTCAAGCTTTCTGGAAGGGATTTTGTGTAAGAGAAAGGACAAAAACATGACCATATCAACATGCTCTTTCCCCAGGTCTCGTGTTTCCAAGACTCATACAGATCGCAGTAGGTTTGAGGTAGGAAGAGTTGTTATGATGTTATGATTTGAGTATTCAAAGCTCATCCGGAAATGATTTTAATTTTTGTGCTATGTAAACAATTGAAGGGCCTGACCTGAACACATAAATGATACATCACAGATCCGCAACCTTTTGGTATGTCATAGGTGCTTTGAGATGAAGTTAAATTAATGACACTAGTTTGTAGAGGAATGTATGAATTGTGTAAACAAGTAAACAGGGGTAGGTTTACCCTGTGTGGAAAGAGCAAGAGCATTTTATGAGAGTGTTATAATCCCTTTGCCCTGTTCCTTACACAACAGTTATTCATTTTTTAAAAACCAAAATAATTTTTCTCTATTGTACTTGGAATTTAATTGTACTGTAACTGAATTTGATAATACAGTCAAACCTGTGTAAGACGGCCACCCATTGTCAAGGAGAAAAGTGGCCGTTTAAGACAGGTGGCCGTCTTAGGCAGGACTGATCAAGATGAAGAAAACAAACCATTCCTATTTGAAGTCCCAATCGAAAGTAGCCGCATTGTTGTTGTTTTTGTTATTGTTGGTATGTATTTTGTTTGTTATTTTTATTTTGTTGCTGTTTTGCGCAAGGGTGACAATAAAACGAAATGTATCAGACAAGGAAGACCCAGTGCCATGTTAAAACAAACACATGGGTCGCTGCCACTCGGAGAGCGAGCGACGCTTCTGTCGCAACTTCATGTTGACGTCCATTGTTCATTGTTACTTTGTTACAACTGGGTAAACAGTGACCACTCATCTCACTTACGATTTGTGTATGAGTTCTGGACGGGGCTTACGGGTTATGAGGGATCACACGCTTACATCACCTGCAGCTGAAAATTGGTACCTATTGGTCAACAGTGGGAGGGGCCTACGCAACATGATTTGTTGGAGGGACTACCTAACAATAACGACAGGTGATTGAATTATGACGGCTGGCCCACAACGCCAGGGGCCAATGCACAATTTACGACAAAACGTAATGGAGTCACTAAGGTGGCCGTCTAAGACAGGTGTTATTGCTTAGTGTGATAGGGGTTGTGTGTTAAAATATGGTGGCCGCGGCCGCGTTGGACAGGTGCCCGTTTTACACAGTTAAAAAATATAGAAAAAACGCAAGGGGGGAAATGGAAAGTGGCCGTTTGTACAGGGGGCCATCTTATAGAGGTGGCCGTCAGGGCAGGCTCGACTGTAGTTACATTGTGGTATTCATTCATTCCTAGTACATGTTTCAATTTCTGAATGTCAGGTTTTTCAAACACAGTTGAAATTGTCTAAGACAGCCACCCATTGTTGGGGAGAAAAGTGGACTGTCTTAGTGTCATTATAGTAGAACAAACTGCAAGTGGGGAGGGGGATGGGAAGAGGCCGTTTGTACAGGTGATTGTATTATACAGGTGGCCGTTAGGGCAGGTTTGACTGAAGTTTTCTACAGATTGTTTCAAAACATGTATTTAAATGTAATTATAGCCTTGCTTTTAAAGGTCATGATAGTTCATCCATTACAGACCTGATATTGTTACCTACTTTCAAACTGACTACTGTTTGTGTGCTGTACTTTCAGACTTTCTACAGCTTCTGCACTTTTGTTGTGTGGATAACTTTTAGAAGAAAGGAGTTTGAATGTATCAAGAAGGAAATTGGCAGGTAGTTTACTTTTATTGCGTCTCATTTTGGTGACTACTTTTTAACACCTATTAATTTCATATTATCCCCTGTCATCTTCTCTTTTTTTCATGTCTTTCTTATCTCTTGCTGCTGTAGCAGAATGTTGTTAGTTAGGAAATCCTGTGATGTCACAGAAGCTGTTTTCACATATAGTTTGGGCAAAATTACTTGAGACTCTGTTGAATTATTGTCAACTTTCTAATTTTTGTTCTTTTTTTTTTTTCAAAGTGTGGCCACCTGTGTTTATGGTTCAATTGATAGACTCTTTGATATACTCTGAACGGGGAAGCTCAAGTCCCACGAAGAGAATGTTTTTAATTAAGCCTCTCCTTCTTTCTGCTTGAATGTATTTCAATAGCCTAGGTTAGGCTGTGTTGAAGCAGTCATCCTCCTAAATGATCTAAACAATGTCAAGTCAGTGGGAATGTAAAACGTGGGTGGTTGGCGGGTGCTCTGGTGTGGTTTGCTCCTTCTTTCCCATCAAACATCTATCGTCCTTATCTCCCCCTCCTTCTTTTTTATGTTTGTTACTCTCTTGTAACACCTCTAATCTTCTGGCACTCATATGACCTTATGCAGTTGCGAGCGCCGTAAAATCTCTACTAGACTAGAATGTAAAACATGAACAATAAAGTGTACAACTATACAGGTATTGTCACTTATCTTTTTTAATTTTCCAAGGTTCTCTGATAATTTTTTTCTTTAAGGAAAGCAACCTTATGAATCATTTATGTCTTCTGAAGTATATTCTTCATTGTGAGTTTGCACATTAATAGACAAGTGTATATTGATAAACTTACTTCTTACTTTCTACAGAATCCTGCGATCTGACACATTTAACCCTGCGATCCGTGTGAAATATGCACCTGAAGGTAATAATATATGAGATAACGAGTGGTTAGTGAGATCAAGCTTACAAATATGTCAAGCATAATTTGTTGACATGACATTTAGGTATGTGGTTTCTGATGTATGTCTTTCTTTAGAACACTTTAATCATAGGTCAAAAACAGGGCATATTCTCATCCAACAATGCCGTGTTTGTAAGATTGTCTGTATTAGTGTGATAACATTTATAATGTGATAGTGATGGATTATTTTGTATAAATGTGTTGTATTTGTCAAGGCCATCTGAACCAAAGAAATTCTCATCTTCTGTCTACAAGATGTTAAATTTTGCCAACAGTTAATTGAAGAAACGCTGCCAGAATTGTAGCTGAACTTATATAGGATAACGCAAAGGTGTAAAAATCAATATGTTTTGTACTGTGAGCATAAGAGTGTACAGATCCTGAGATTCTAAAAGCGGAAAGAAGGAGCCGAAACTGAACTGGATACGTACCCACGTGAGGAGCTGGTTGTTTTACCCCCCACACAACCGTGGAAGGCTGCATCATACAACGTGACTTTTAGCACCGATCTTGTCGCCGACTGCAAGCGTGCTAATGAACCAGCTGTCAGGAAAGCAGCAGCAGAGGCTACAATTCGTTCGCTCCCCCTGCCCGATGTAGAAGTCTGGACTGACGGTTCAGCTGAGCACGGTACTGAGTATGGAGGAAGTGGAATACTGATCAAGACCGGCGATACCGAACTCGACCAACGTGTACCTGCGGGCCGGTATTGTTCCAGCTACAGGGCCGAGCTTGTAGCTCTCGACACAGCGCTTGACATGCTTGTGGCACTACATACAGCAGGCAGCCTTCCGAACAGTGCACGCATCCATGTATACACTGATTCTAGATCAGCAGTCATGCGCCTCTCATACGGCCCTACCAACCAATCGGAAAAGGTGGCCTGCTCAATCTGGCAACATCTGCACACCCTCTGTCAACGCTCTGAATGTTCCATCCACTTACAGTGGATTCCAGGCCACGCCGGACTGGCTGGGAACGAGGAAGTTGACAGCATCGCCAAAGAAGCAACAGCGCTTACCCAGATTGACACGCCAATCGATTTCTCGACAGCTAAAGCCGTCATCCACCGATCGACCCGCGCAAAGTGGAAAAGAGAGGCGAAACCCAAACTGCCGTTTGCCCAGCCCCCGTCATTCCAGCTTGAGGCCTCGCTCAGACGACAGGACCGCCGGCTTCTCTCCCAAATGAGAACTGGTGGAAAATCGCCCAAGCTGAGATCATATCTCCACAAAATTGCGCCAGCAGACAACCCAGATCCGTCCTGTCGAGCCTGCAAGGAGGAGGACGAAACTATGGACCATGTGTTCCTGAGGTGTCCCGCCAGCTATCGTGCTAGAACCCGTCTGCTGGGACATTTCAGTAACCCACTTTCAGCACTTTTTAAGGACCCCCGGGCGAGTGTTGAGTTCCTGCGTGCTGTCAGCATCGCTGACCGCTTATGAAGCCACAGCGCCAGAAGAGAGAGAGAGAGAGGGGGAAAGAAGGAGGTGGAGGGGCTAATTAGGAAAGTGAGTTTTCATCTGTATGTCTTTGCTTGCCCATGTCCATGTTGTATCCGCATGAGTGGAATGACAGGTCTCTACATTTTTTTACTTTTGCTTTACCTATAGAGCCTAAAGGGCAAGACCCTACCAAAGCCCCCAAAAAGCCAAATGAAGCAGAGGAGGAGAAAAAGGAGCCAGAGGAGGAGAAGAAGTTGACTCCTGCAGAGTATCGACGTCTCCACCCGTAAGTTGAATGCTTGTCATAGCCTTGAGCATCAACATTCTCCAGTGACACAAACAAATTTTGAGTAATAGACTAAATTAGTGGCTGACATGCCTGCTAGTTTTCAATTGAACAAAAATGTTTCAAATGACTTTAATTCAATTGAAATTCCTTTTGATGTTTTATCTGAATAAATTATCATACAAAAGTTTTGCAGAAACAAAACAAAAATAAGCAAAGGACATACAATATATGAAGTGCCCCTTTCTTCTGATGTTTGAAATAATGGTATGCAGTAGAAGCATGTGACAGGAACTGAGTTTTTTTTAAGAACGTGATGCCCACTCTCTTAGTCTGTCCCCGTGGTTTTATGCACCCCGCATAATTTGGCAAAATTTGATCGTTTTGCATAATTTCTGATTATTTTCCTTTATCATTCAGTGTTAAAATTAACAGAATCGCACAATTTCACATTTTTGGGCTCAGTTTGCATAATTTCAGGGGGTTTTTTTTGGGATAAAACCGCGGGGACAGCTTAGTTTGTATATTTTTTTCATGAGCTATTTCGAAGAACGTCTTGCAGCTTTGATTTTTAAGTTTGCATAAACTAATGATTGAATATACCATAGGTTGAAAATAGGGAATTGTTTCTTTTGAAATATTCATGAAACCTCTCTTAAATTGCTCATTGTAACACTTTGCATGCGGAATCCACTAACTTTCTGTCTCCTCTACAGGAAAAGACCAGCGATCAAATCTATCATCAAGTAAGTTTTATCACAGCTTTTGTACATTATAAAAGTGTTGGGTAGTTATCTTTATCCTTAAAAAGTTTTGATTTTATGTTTTAAAAAAAGTGTGCAAAGTGTTAATTTAATTTTCATGTATGGTATGTTATATTTATATGTTTTCTGTCATTCTGAAGTTTTTGTGTTGAATGCTCCTTGTGTCTTATCATCGAAAACAATTTTTTAAATGCCTTACAAGGCTCACTATTGTAGAGAAAAAGTAATTGAAAACTCTTGATTGTCTACAGAGTTACTTTGGTTCAATGAATGTCTGTTATTTTGATTAAACTAAGATTTTACAGTTATATAAATATATCATAATCTCTTGTGCATGTTGATTTTTTTCAGTCAAAGATCGCCAGCCATAGTTGCCATTCTGCCATCTCCGAAAGAGGAATCTGCCAGGCTCTTTAAACGACCTCAGTTCACTTCAGGAGAGTGAGTTCTTCTACTTTCCCTCAAAAGTGTAGGGTTTCCATGTCATTTTACAGCACCTCACCTTGGATTGTACTTCAGTTTAACTCCTAGATGCTAATATATTTTGTTCTAGTTTAACTCATAAATGCTAATATTATATATAACTTCAAATTACAATTTAACCTGAGAAGTAAAGTTAGATTAGAAGTAAAGCTCTCCTCAACATTCAGTGGAATATATTCTGTTATCTATTTGTGGTGGCCGAATTTTGCTATTCAAAAGGCTTTTTAATGGCTGCATCGATCGACATGCGGTTTTCGCGAAAAGATTCTTAAAAATATTCTCCGGATCATGACGCCCTTCGTTTTTTCATTTTTAAGACAGTTTTGCTGCAAAAGCCAAATTTCTTTATTTTTCCGATCGCTTTTGTAGGTCGACGCTTCTGTCTTTGTAATTTTAGAAAATCTGCCAGGTTTGTTTATTTCAAGTCGTTCTTCCGTTCGATACTATTGTGCATTGTCGCGCAATACTGAGCACTATTTTGAGTGTGCGACCCGTATAGATCTAGCCTCATGGTTTCTTTTTTTACCAATGACTTTCAGTTGATGTTAACCCACCTATCATTCCTTTCATCAAAAGGGGGCCCAGCTAGTATTATATAATTCTACATGATGCTAGGGATGGACATTAGTCTGTGGTTAGATTACAGTAACCATGACGAAAAATCCTTTGAAATATTATTTGAGGAGTCCACTGAAAAAACGGGCTTAGTCACAAACTGAAAATCGTGAGGGTATCAATTTTGAACACTTACTGACTGTTCAGTTGTAGCAAAGATAGTAAATAACAAGATGAGCCACTCAGCCAAAAAAGTGTCCGCAGGAAGTATGCTCTTTGCTTCAGATGGCGCTGCAGTCTGTTTTGAAGCTCTCTTTCATTTTTCCAGAAGAGGAATAGGAATAGCACCTCCTTGCGTGCGCAGATCGACTGCTGTTCATCAGCAGTTCGGGTTCGTTCAGTACGGAGTTTTAGTTTTTAAAAATTTTAATGACCTCTCGCCTTTCATTCTAAAATCAAATTAAACGAAGAAAACAATCACCCTTTCCTCCGGAAGAGGTATTTTGTTAGCGTAACCATTTAAAAAAAGCGTTCTTCCGAAATTCATTCAAAAACTTGCTAGTTTTACTTTGATTTTTTAAACTCAAGTAGGATAACTCTGTTCGCTAAAGGTGCGCTTTTGCGAAGAGGGCGCCACCGAATTTTGAGGACACTTTTTTAATTGGCTCAAAGAGAGAAGTGGCCCCTCTTGTTATGTAGACTCTTTGGTTGTAGTTAGATTTCCCTTTCAGCAAAAATATAAAATAAACCACCAATCAAACAAATATGAAGTTATGAGTCCACAAGCTTTTAAAATTGACACCCTCACAATTTCCAGTTTGTGACTATGCCCTTTTTTTTCAGTGGACTCCTCATTTTTTTCTCAATAACTCAACATGTGGTACAATTAATTGAAGACGAGGACTTCAAGCTTTGAAATTGCTGGTCCAGCTGTTTCAATAGTTTGCTACGAACAGCATAATGCTCCATCTTTGGAAAGCTATGATAATTGGAAAACAACGGTGGAAGAAAAGTTTCCTTTTTGAATTTGCATTTAGAAAGTTTGTTCTATCATTTATCAAATTTACGAGTTGGCTCACCGTTCTGTCATATCTATTTTCTTCTGTTTGGTTTGTGAACGTTAGACTTCATCTGTTCATGTAATACACCCATAACATTTTCTTTCTTCAGGTCTTCTGGATTTGATGATGAAGAAGATGACATTGTGGATGAGAAGTATTCTGACCTACTCTTGGATACCAAAAAGTTCAAGTACGTAATTTTTTCTCTCTTGAATATTGAAAGTGTTGAATTGTTTATGAATGATACTGGATTATCAGTCTGTGTAATAATGCAAATGTTGATAAATATAATAGGCTATAAAGATAAAGCAAAATATACCAAAACTCATGCTAATGCTGAAATGGATATAATTTTGAGTTCCATGCCTACCTGAAAAATAAGAAGTCTTTCTTTTGAGGCTTTCAAAAAATAAAGAGAAAAGACAATTGGTGACTTTATAGTGCTGCTCTTGGATGGAAAAAAAACCCAGGTTGGAATCGTCTACACCAGATTTCCCATTAATCATAAATTAATAAATATATTTAGAAAAGTATAAATCTGAATTGTTGCCTTTTCTCAGTTTCTGCCAACAACATTGTTTTAGTCTCTTTCTTTATTTTGGCCCTCAAACAATGTTCTTTCTGGACTGGTCCTTTTATATTTCTGTATTATTGTTTGTGTGGGCATAGGAATAATGTCTGCTTTGTTTCTTTTTCCCAGAACAGGGATTCTGGGTGAACCTTACAAGATGTTCAACCCTCAGACACTCTCCCCAGTTGGAGCGGAGAACGAGGATGAAGAGCACGAGGGGGAAGACGGAGAGAAGCGGTAAGATCACTTATCGAGTATGCTTTGTATACATATGCTACCTCAGAATTACAAAGTTCTGTCTGACATTATTGGCAATTTTGAGTTAAGACCATGAGTTCAGAAAACAAATATTCTATCTGCACTATCAAAAATAGTAAGATTTTAAGGAGACCTCATCAAGATATTCAAAATATTTCATTTGAAGAAATTTGATATGTTATTAAACTCAAAATTGTTAACGTTAAATTTCTCAAAACTTGGTGCTGAGCAGATAGAACTTTGTAATTAATTCTAAGGTGGGGAAGTGCAACTATTCTCACTCATGTAAAATGAGAATTGTTTTCAGTTGATTATGCTCTGTGAAGCGTGTTTTTCTTGAAATGGAATGTAACAAAAAAAATTGTTTTACAGTTAAGTGTATTCCCTAGAATAATTCCATTCCCTTTCTTGCTTTTCTTCAAACACTAACTGTAAGTTTTGTAGAAAGCAATTACAAAAGTCTGGTCCTTGTGGGTTTATTTACCATGGACATTGATGAATGCTCTTTGCAATTACCTTTGCACATGAAGCTTTCTTTATCCTGAAAACAAATTATCAAGTGAAAAAAGCCTAGATGACACTTAGTAAAAAAGTACTTTAAAAAAATTGTCATTCTTGATAGACTCCTGTAGAGTGTATACTGAAAAGAAAAGTATTCAGAACTGCCATATATTGGTTGAGAAGTTTTAAAGAATGTGTGGAATAGATTAGCAAAACTAAAGTTTAAGTGCTGTAGCTGTAAAGTTTTAACATAATCTTCCCTTGGAGATGTGGATAAATCTTCATGATGTACGGGTAGTAGATATTCACGACTCGATTTTTAGCGTTAAAAAAATTTAAAATAGAAATATTGACCAGCGTCAAGCTGAGAAATGAATCGTTGAGAAAAATCCAACTTGTTTCGTGCGTAAAACCCCATACTTTACTAAAAGTAAAGATATTCACGGTATATCTAAAATAAATCATTTTTAAGACTTTGAAATTGTTGGAGCTGTGACAACTCAAATTAAGGAAACTAGTATGTTGAAATGAGATTTATGTCTTTGGAAAAAGTGATAACTATTTTTTTCACTGAATTGGAAAAAGTTTTTTGTGAAAATTCTGTTGTCATTTATACTTTTCTTGTGGGATTTTCAGAACTGGAGAAGAAAGTGCAGCTGCTGAGAAAACCCAAGCCTCTGGTAAGATTTTCATGTTGCAAACGGTAGAGCAATTATTGCTTTATGCCTATATAATGGCAACTTGCAATATATGTTTCTCAGGAAGTTAAGATTGTTTTAGAATGCTATCAGTTCTGCTGGGGTAATACTATAGATTGTAAAGTGCATAAAGCTTGCTGTTGAGCGAGAATTTGCGCTATAATAGATACAAATGTTTTCTATTATTATTTCTGGTCTCATCATTGAATGTACATATTCTATGATATAATCCCTCCTAGTGAACTGGTGGCTGTAGCTGTTTATTATCTACTAGTTCAACATAAGGAAGCATGGGGTTCAAATCTTACAGAGGATGGAATTATTTGTTTTCCTTTTTAGAATATTTTCCTATCAGCCTCATGTTCTGAGGATAGGTGAAGCTGTGAAGCACTCTGTCTTTGAAAATGCACATTAAAAAAATGTTATCATGTAACAGCTTTTATTGTATTTTTTTTGGGGGGGGGGAAGAGTTTCCATATTTAACGCTTATTTTCTTATATAATTTAAAAGTAATAAGCAACGCTCCTGTAAATGTGTTCATATTGTTACAAAGAATTCTTTTTAATGCTTGCCTTACATTTACATGTGCATTTGTTCTTAAGATACATACAACTTATGGTAAGAAAAAACGAAATTGAATGAAAAGAAATTTTGATACGAAAACAAATGTACTGGAAAATATAAAGATGGAGTATATGCTCTGCTTAAATCTGAGATCTGAAAGTCCATAATTTTTATGAGAATGAGATAGATAATGCTGTGAAAAATATATTCACTAACGGCGGAAACTTGATGTTCTCCTCTCCATATTCTCTTTTTGAGCCTCTTCAAGTATTTTATGTTTTTAATCTTACTGCGTGGGTGGTTGGCGGGTGCTCTGGTGTGGTTTGCTCCTTCTTTCCTATCAAACATCTGTCGTCCTTATCTCCCCCCTTCTTCTAAGTTCTTTTTTATGTTTGTTACTCTCTTGTAACACCTCTTATCTTCTGGCGCTCATATGACCTTATGCAGTTGCGAGTGCCGTAAAACCTCTACTAAAACTAAACTAATCTTACTGCAGTACTTATTGGCATATATTGCCCAAACAAATATTTGTTTTACTGTTTTGTATTTTCAGACAGAGGAACAAGCCGTCAGCAAACAGCTTTCTCTCATGCCACGACGGAAGCCTTCACTGATGATGAAACTTGATTTTGTCCTATTTTTATTGACACTTCATGCTTTTATTGCCTTTTTTTCCCCCTCTTTTGACCTGTGATGTGTCATCTTTAATTTCACATACTGTGGAGTATGCTTATCTTATACTTTCAATGACCATACATTTATGATTTTTTCTCATGTAGGAAGACTCGCTGGGGGTTGTATGGCTTGAGAAAACTTGTCAGTGGCCAATGGTCCACACGTGGCGAGAGGCAGAAGAATAAAAATAATGTCAAAGGAAAAATCCTAAATAGTACAAATTTGATCGACCCCATGCTATAGAAATGTTTATATTATTTAACATTTTTTTAATCGTCAACCTTCTGTTCAAATGCACTAAGCCCAGACAGGAACATTTTTCAGTAGAGAGGTAAAACTTTCATTCTTGTAACATTTGCTTCTATGTATAAAATATTTCTTGAGAAGGTGTAATTAATATCATAGATTGAGAAACAACTATCTTTAGAAATTCAAAACTTTTAGCTTAGTGCATCTGAACATCTGGCTGACAATACATGGATTCTATGACATCTTAGAACTGTAAGTGCTCACTGTGACTCACTCCGCGTATAGCTAATGCTGTGATAACATTCCGTCCATGTTTTTGTCACTGCCTTCATGAATGATTATGGCTAGACTTCGTGCTGAGGCAGTCTTTGCATTCCTAACATAATGTTGTCTTAGCCTGGAATGGTTATTGTAAAAAGTGCCTTTTATATTATTTAAAACATTTTTATTTCATTTTATTTTATTTTATTAGTTATTTGAGGCTAGTGCCATGCCTGGGATTTTTTAAACAAACATCTGTGAAACTTTGTGATTTTAAATTTATTTTCATTTCTTGTAATTGTATGTTTGTTTGGCACATGCTTTGGTTGTGTTTGTATGTGTAAATGAGGGCTATCGATCATGTATATTTATGCACGAATATACATGTGTATTTCCATGTTCTTGAAAATTTTGTATGTATTCAAGGAAAATATTCTTTGAATATCAAAATATATTCAGTAATTTGCTTTCATCAAGCATGTCATTCACACACCTAGATATTGCTTGCAGCTCTTGATTTATGAAGTGTTTGAGGTGGTTTCCATTGCTAGTACAGTAATGTTGATCCATGAAACAAGCTATTTACTTTTGTTTGACAAGACGTTATTCACTTAAAATCCTCCAAGCTCTTCTGATAACCCACTCCGTCCAGGTTGGCTCTAACTCACAGGCAGGGTGAAGTCAGCCAGCCTAATGTGTAACTTAGGGGCTAAGACGTTCTATGTCAATCAAATCCTCTTTTGAATTATAAAGGCAGAAGCAAAATGAGTTTTTTCAATCAAGATTCAAATGTCCTATTTTTTCATTTAAATGTGGATTTTCATTACATCTATAACAGAAATGTGAATGCAGGACAGGATTTTATGACTGTACTTCCTTTACACTTCCGAGACGTTCTATAGGTCTATTAATATGGCGTCGGTGGCCTAGTGGTTAAGCTACCGGAATGATAATCCTGAGGTTGCGGGTTCGGGGGTTCGAGCCGCGGGCCCAACGTTGTGTCCTTGGGAAAGGCATTTTACACGAATTTTCCCCACTTCACCCAGGTGGGAATGGGTACCCAGCTATAGACAGTGAAAGATCTTGTCAGTTTGTTAGTGTTTGAGCTCTGAACCAGCTGCTTGCTCTGTATGCTTCCCTGGAAGCTGAGAATGTTTCTGAGTGTTCTATGGTCTGCTGGGGTAATAATGTAGTGTAAAGCGCATAGAGCCTACTTTGGAGTGGGGATATGGGCTATACAAATACTATTTATTATTATTATTATTATTAATATTAAATTAAGTTTCTTCACTTTCAACCTTTGGATTTTGTGGGAATCACCAGCTTTCATCTACGATAGATAGCTTTAATGACTGTTATTTCTATTATTTATATGCTTCTGTGATACATATGTGTGTACGTACACGCACGCACACACACACACACACACACACACACACACACACACACACACACACACACACACACACACACACACACAAACACATGTTTGTATATATATACATATTTATATGTATAATGTCAACTGCTGGCTTAGTTTGTAATTTTTGCTGGAATCACTGTTTGACTCACTGAGTAATAAAAGTCGGACACACCGAAGCCGTGTTTCATCTCCTTGATGTGTATGAATTTTGAGCAATGCAGAACAGATCTGATTAAAGTGCTAAGTTCTCTGTTCATTGCTTTTTTATCAGAACCTCTTTGGATCTCTTAGACGGCAGTCACTTCCAAGGACTTGGCTCCTGACTGGATTGTTCATAAGTTATCCCAGACTTGCACGGTCAATCTTAATATATTAATGTCAGTTGTGTGAATCTCTGCCTATATTTTTAACGCTCTAATCAATGTTACCCTTTCTTATAGTAGTGTTGTAGCTTTTACTGTATCATACTTGATCAATAACAAACAACATCCTAGACTGATTATCGATTACCGTAGCATGAAAAGATCTTTGAAAGGTAACTTTCCCCATGATGTGCTGGAAGTCACTCCTTGCAGGTCCTACTTCTTTTCTTTCCTACTGGTATATATCAGGTCAGGGTTACCCCTATGTCTAGTGAATTGTTAGTACTGATCTATTATTGTGTTGATGTGCTTCTCTTTACTCAAGCAATAACAAAGAAGCTATTTTACTTTTATTAGTTAATTTAATGGTATGCTTGTATTTAGCTACATATCATATCCTGGCAATGGAAGGTCGAAGCTTGTGGCTTCAGGTGGGGCTATATTCACCAAAAGTTTGTCTGTGTCAAGTTCAGATGTTAACATTATTGTCATTATAGTAGGTATTCAGCTTTAGTAAGAGTTTAACAGCTCTTGCCACACAATAAGGTCATATAAGTTAAGTGCCGAAGATATAAGAAGTATAGAAGTGTTGTCAGCGATTAAAAAAAAAAACACAGAAAGGAGGAGAGATTAGGACGATAGATGTTTGATAGGAAAGAAAGAGCAAATCACACCTGACACACACCAACCACCCACACATTACATGTATAATATGGAGCACGTATAGGAGAAGCATTTGGAGTTTTTGCTTCCACGAAAATTCTACCTTAGCTATTGCCAGAATTGCTTACAATTTGTCCAGCCTTTCAATCTTCTAAGGAAACGATGGAACAAATAGGTCTAGTAGCTTCAGGGTTGGTGATTTTTTTTATTTTTAAAATAAAAATTTAAAAAATCGATTTTTAAATTTAAATCAGATCTGTTTTATTTAAATCTGATTTTTTTTATTAAAAAAAAAATGTCGACACAGTTTGGGATTTTTGGTGGCTAAAAGTAAGTTCTTTTAGTGCAAAATGCATTGTCTTTATTTTAACTAATGATTAATTAAAGCAACTGCAATTTTAGAAAGTCTTAATCTGCTTTATCAGTGAATTATGGCTACAGACAAAAATGAAGAAAATGTCAGTCTGAAAGGAAGGGGGGGGGGGGGGTATTTATGCATAGATAAACTTGCATTTTATTACAGTGTCTGTGTGTGTGCGCACGCTTGTGTTTGTCTAAAAAGAAAAAGAAAATGCTAATTTCAATTATGAAAAAAATTGAATACAGTATTATTTTACCACTTACAGTGACAGGGGGGAAAGCAGACTTTTAAGCATGATTATTTTAGTCTACTAAACCTTATATCTGTTTTATAAAACCAAGGAAAGGAATTTTGAATGTTTAAAGATGTAAAAACAGAATACATTTTTAAAAAGTGATTTAAATCACTGAGTTTTATTTTTAAAATCTAGTTGATTAAAATTTTTAAAAATCAACTGATTTAAATCGACCTGATTTAAATCGACCCAACCCTGGTTTTCAATTATGAAAAAAAGTAAATTGAGTACTGTATTATTTTACAGTGACCCTGTTTTATAAAACCAAGGAAAGGAATTCTGAATGTTTAAAGATGTAAAAACAGAATACATTTTTTAAAAGTGATTTAAATCACTGAGTTTTATTTTTAAAATCAAGTTGATTTAAATTTTTTAAAAAATCAACTGATTTAAATCGACCTGATTTAAAGCAACCCAACCCTGGTTTTCAATTATGAAAAAAAAAGTAAATTGAGAACTGTATTATTTCACAGTGACAGGGGGGAAAGCAGACTTTTAAGCATGATTATATTAGTCTACTAAACCTTATATCTGTTTAATAAAACCAAGGAAAGGAATTCTGAATGTTTAAATATGTAAAAACTGAATACATTTTTTTGAAAAGTGATTTAAATCACTGATTTTTATTTAAAAATCAAGTTGATTAAAATAAAAAAAACAGCTCTGATTTCAATTATGGAAAAAAAAAGTAAATTGAATACTGTATTATTTTACAGTGAAAGGGGGGAAAGCAGACTTTTTAAAGCATGATTATATTAGTCTACTAAACCTTATATCTGTTTTATGAAACCAAGGAAAGGAATTCTGAATGTTGAAATGTGTAAAAACTGAATAAAAATAAATTTTGAAAAAGGGATTTAAATCACAGATTTTTATTTAAAAGATCAACTGATTTAAATCAACCTGATTTAAATCAACCTAACCCTGAGTAGCTTAGATGCACGTACCCTAATACGCTCTCGTGGCCTAGAGGTTACTGATGTTTGCCTCTCATTCAAAGGTCCCGGGTTCGAATCCGGGTAGCGACCGAAAAATTTTCTTCTCTAAAATTGTCTCCTTTCACCCCCATCCCTGTGATCTATAGCAATGTTCCCTCGTCTGTTTTCGTCTCCTCTTTCTGCCCCCACCCCTCACCTCCTTTGCCCCCTTCTCTGGGCCCCTGACTCTTTCTGCAGCATTTCTACTGCTGGCCTACTCCTTGGCTCCTTCTTATTGCTGTCTTTCAGCCACACCTCTGATCTTCTGGTAGGAAATATCTACACCTAGCCTTCTCGGACAACGGCGAAAAATCTCGGAGGGCGTGTGTGCCATGGTGGTCTAAAATCGATAGATGAGTGCTTCGGCCGCCACCCGGGCAACATTCAAAATTTCCTACCATCTGAAAAAGTTTAATGTATCCCCGCCCGCTCATGTGACCTTATGCAGTTGCGAGCGCCGCAAAACACTTACAAAGAAAAAAAAAGTAAAATTTTTAAAAGCCCAGGTTATTGTCAGGCCGATCCGGTGGTAGACTGTCAAAGAAATCAGAATTATTGAAGCAGACTGTTAATTTGGTTCTCGTGATAAATCTTTCACATTGTTGTCATAATATTATGCACCCGCTTTGATGATTTAAAAAAAGGGGAAAAAAGAACAAGACAAATGTGATATACCCATAGATGTACACTATAGCAGAGACACTAAAATATAATTAAATACTCTCTGACTATAGTTTAAAAGGAGGTAACTCTATGGTTATACCTGAGCATGAGACAGGAGTGAAAATAAAAATAATTAATATCCAAACCTAGATCAGAAAGATAATCTATGCTTGCGTAAAGATAAGACATATTACAGCCTATAGCTTTTTACTGTTTGTTTGCTAGGGTTGGGTTTGTTTTTTTGTTTGTTCTCAAATAAAGTATAGAGAAACAATTCGGAAGAAGAAAACGAGTTTCTAATTCTATCATTATCAGCACTACAAAAAGAACCGTTTCCAAGAGGCAAAGACTGCTATACTGTTGTACACAAGTATTAGTAAATTTCGACTCCTCCCACAACATCCTTATTTAGACCCGAGTAGGCTACCCGAGTCGCTACTACTCAATCAAGGCAGGTGCTGTGCTCACGAAGTGATTGCCTTCTTGAAGAATAATTTCTCGTTGATTTGCATATATTTGGGTTTGTATTTTCTACGGTTCCGTTTGTCGTTTTGAACAAAGGCGTGGAAAAATATCCATCGGTCTGTTGCTATCGAAGGCTGGATCTCTAGGTAGACCTGAATTGTTGAATAATGCATGCAGCCTGCAAAGAGAATTAGAAGAGTAAGAGAATCAATAGATCTAATACTAATAGGCCTACTCAACTAGAATAGAACTAGATCTAGATCTAGACTCTAGATTCTAGATCTAGGAGTACTAGGACTGGGAAGGAGGGTGTTTATCATTTCTTTTTCACCAAGCACAAGGTGGAGGGAGTGGGGGGTAACGTTATAATATTTAGTGCAAAGCTAAGGCTAAGGGACACATTCACTCAGACTGATTTCACTCTTCAAAAATAAAGGCTTCTTTGATTTTGAACTGTAGCCTTTTCATTGATCTGCTAATATCGAGGAAATAACAGATTGATCCTTAGTGATATCTAATGTAAACTCTAGGCGAGAATCTAGTGTTGTCTTTATAATTATTGGACAAATTAGATGGTCCTTACAGACTGCACTATAGCAAGACAAAAATGGAAAAACAGCTTGAATCGCTAGATTCGTGATTCATACTAGATCTAATCTAGATCTAGATCTAGATCTAGATCTAGATCTAGATCTAGATCTAGAATTCATACAACAAAGTGTTGACGATTTTACCTGAAGTTGAAGCGACAGCGAGCACCTAGCCCACCTCTGTGATTGGGCCAAATGTTTTTGGTAATTAAAATTTATGTCGTGATCATGTCCTGTTTGTTCTTGTCATTATAATTTAATATATTAATTCATTAAATCTTCCTTTTCCTTATTTTAATTAATTAAAACTTTTTTTTTACAGGTCTTCAGAAAAAGAGTGAAACATGGCGTGGCTAGATTTGATCCGAGAAAAGTGTAAGGTAGGGAAAGTATAGTAATTGGCATTTTAATTTATTTTAAAGAATTCAAAGTAGATGTGTTCGGAATCAAGTGATTTAAGATTGTGATGCACTGCTTTTTTAAACTGTAGACAATAAAAATCAAAGTTTACAACATTAGCCAAGGTAACCTTGTAGACACTCTACAGATTTACCTTTATTTCCTATTCATACACTTAGACTTGCTGTTAAAAACATTGTTGTTCGTCTTGTAGTGTGAACTGGTTTGAGGTGAAAGCTTAAAATTGTTTGTCAGGGCTGAAGTGAATTCTTGCAAGCTACTATTTAATTTAGATCTAGTAGAAGTAAGTATTTGGGTTTCCAATTTTTTTTGTTTGGAAGCAGATGCACCTGGGGGGTTGAAGGGAGGTTTGCCCCCCGCTCCAATTTCTTAACTCTTTGAAGACGCGTCAGCGGTGACGATTTTAAACATGTTTATTATTTGCTATTTTTAGTGGTCTACTCTAAGGTGGCAACCCCTATATCATTGGAAAGCTCGTCTAAAGCCCTATAATTTGGTTGATTCCCTCTAATTTGTTTTCGAATTAGGATATATATCTTTGCAAAGCATTTGTTTTAGGCCCATTGTTTCGCAGTTTCTATCCAAAATGACGAGCTCCAGGCAACGTGGTTTGATGCGGACTGAAGAAGCTTTAGAGTTGTTTATGGATGATGACAGTGATGAGAAGTTAGATTTAGAGTTAGAAGAAAAAAGTTTAGATGATAGTGATGATGAATCTCATTAGTTAGTAGATCTACCTGACCCCCAAACCATGTCAAATTTTTGTTTCTTTTGAGGGCAACTATAGTGATCTTGCAACCTTGATCAAGGGAAAACTGGTGTTGTTAACTATTTATATCCGACAAGCCGCTCCCAGCGGCTCGCGGTTGGAAGTGCTGCGCCTGTGAGCTGCTGACAGCGGCTCGGGCACATTCCATTACAACGATTTCGACATCAAATTACTTTTTGAAAATTGCCGAAAAAAGGTCTCTTTTACCGGAAGTTCATTCATTAGGTGAAGTACTATCATAATATGTTCGCATGTTTCGATTTAATTACCCATTTAGTGACGTTTTTGTCATTTTTAGATTTACTACCAAAAAAGGGCCTCGGCGTAGTGGAGATAAATAATTAATGTATGATTGATTGGTAGAAAAATAGAGAAATTGTACTTTTTAGTGGTGCAAGTGTGATTTTTGTACTGTTGATAGGAAAAAAATGGTGGCCTCATAAAAAAGGACAAAGAAGGTGCATCACAGGGTATATCGAGAAAGGGAAAGTGGATGCGTTTTCAAAGAGTTAAAAGTAGTAAATCAGGGTGTTATAGTATTAAAAAAAACTAGTGTGTGCAGGCATTAATCGCAGTAGGCCATCAGGTAAACTGTGGTCAATCAGCAGGTATATAAGTACTTACAGTAGACTGCATTCTTGCGGTAGTTTGTTAAGTGGACTGACATGAAAACTGTTCTCTTTTTTGTCTCAGCTGACCGATGAATCAGAGCAGTACCTCCAGTCGAAACTGATTCAGAGCTTTGGCCAGTCAATGTCAAAAGAAGAGCACCAGGCCTTGCATGAAGAGCTTAACTCCAGCTTTGACTTTGAATTTGAGGGAAGGGTCACTGAGTTCAAAGTTCCCTCTTTGGATGTGCCAGGTAATACTATTGTCTGTGTATCTTGTGTCTAGATTTCAGTATTTTTAAAACAAATTCTGTAGTAAGAGACCTTGTGGTCTTGTAAATTGATTTCACTGGTGATTGGCGGGTGTTTTGGTGTGGTTGATGGGTGTTTTGTTGTGGTTTGCTTCTTCTTTCCTATCAAACATTATTTGTCCTTATCTCTCCTCCTTCTTTTTTGCGTTTGTTATTTTCTTGTAACGCCTTAAACCTTCGGCGTTTATTGTGTTGTAAGTGACGTAAAACTCTTACTAAAACAAAATGATCAAACTATGGGTCAATTGGTAGGTTTTCTTTTGTTATTCTGTGTGTGGATTGAAATATTTGGGGTATGGACCCATTGAGGGTATTGTCTTGGGGGATGTTTTTATTACTTTTCAGTCAAGAATTTCACTCTTTAGTGATGACCAACGGGGACTTTGCGAGGTAGTCCCAATGAGCAATTGGGTGGTTTGCAGATGTTCTGGTGCTGTTTGCTCTTTCTTTGCTATCACACATCAAACATCTATCATTCGTTTATCTCTCCTCCTTTATATGTTTGTTACTCTCTTTCAATACCTGTAATCTTTGGTACTTATATGATCTGACTGTGTTGCAAATGCTGTAAAACTCCTACTAAAATTACTGAATGATGAGCATGGGATTCAGCGAGAGGGGTAAAATCACTCTGCATGATGACTGGGCTCCTAATGTCTCCTCAGAGGTGTAGTGGTTATTGCAATGGGTGTTTACTCATAAAAAAGATGTTTTTATTAAAGTCTTGGTCTTCTGTTTTGCCTTTGTTTAAAGAAACAAACATATCTCATTCCTCAGATGGTATTCCAATAGATGTCATTAAGCCAAAAGGGTGTCCCCGAAAACCAGGCATCCTCGTTTATTTTCATGGAGGGGGCAACAAGTTTGGGTCTCGGAAGACTTCAGAGCTCATGTGCAAGCTGCTTGCCAGGTTTTTCCTCTTTTTTCTTTACACTTATTAATGTTGTTTAGTTTTGCCTGCAGAAAACAATGTCTAGTCTCATTTGTATAAATCCTGTGTTTATATAGTAGTTTTTACACCTTTTCTTGATCAAATATCAAAATATTAATTCAACATAGAGAGTTCAAATTCAACACAATGGAAAGCATAAAGCAAATGTCAGCTTGAATGTAACCACAGGAGAGCTCAAATGTAAACATCAGGGAAATCATATTCATCATCGTCATTTTAAATGCAGCATAGGAAAGTTCAAATTCTACAATACGAAAAACTACGAACTTATGATGTAACCATCGTCTCAGAGTCAGGGGAAGCTACCCTGTCTCTTAACAACGTTCAGTGTTTACTGTTCATGTCTCTCGCATTCAATACTCACTGTCTGCTCTCTAGATGTAGATCTGGATCTACACTTTTTCCCGATCATATATCACATAGCGAGTTCAAATGCAGCAATGAAAGTTCAAATCTGTCTCTTAGCTGCATTTGTTGTTTACTGTTCTCGTCTCTCTCCGTCAGCGGTTTGGTTCTAGATCTAACCGTGGCAGTCATCTTGTTTTGTTAGATCCAACACTTCGACCGTTGTAACAGATCTTATCTGGAAGACACAACAACATATTAAGCATGCCTGTCCAAAAATCAAATAATACACAGAGTCAGTCTCGAGGATTAACAGAGAAGACCGGTATACGAGAAGCCTTTCTGCGAGGTGACAATTACATTATGCTTGCTAAACAGTTGTAAATCAGCCGAAATACTGCGTACAGTACCGTACGCCGAGCAATCGAAACTGAGGATGTTGTTGAAAAGATATTTGGGAAAGTAACCACGGAAATAAAAGATGAACTGATTTCAATAGCAGAAAGCCACCCAGCTTACACTTTCAACAAAACAAAAACAGGTATTCGAATGGCTCTGCCATACACATCTCGATTTGTCGCTGCGGCTACTTTGAACAGATTTTAAGAGAGAGAGAGAGAGAGAGAGAGGGAGAGGGAGAGGGAGAGGGAGAGAGAGAGAGAGAGAGAGAGAGAGAGAGAGAGAGAGAGAGAGAGAGAGGCAGGCAGGCAGGCAGGCAGGCAGGCAGGCAGGCAGGCAGGCACTACCTATTGTGTTTAGAATATGTGTGTGAATTTGAACTGACAAATGTTGAATTTGAACTGACAATGTTGAATTTGAACTCTCTATTGTTACAATTGATAGCGCTATTTTGATATTTGAGCTTCCTAGTGTTACATTTGCTCTTTCTATTTTGATGTTTGAACTTTCTATGTTGAATTTGATTTGACTATGTTGAATACATTTTGCTATCATGTTTCATTTGAACGCTCTATTTTGATATTTGATCAGGAAAAGGTGTAATATAGTTTTCTGTACATGCCCATATGAACTTATTTTGTTCTTAATATTGTCCTTGAAAAAGTGTACAGCTTTTTGGACTATTTTAACATCACTCTTTATGATTTAGAAAGTAATATATAGACCTATATTTTTTTTTAACCTTTCCTAGCAAGTCGTTTTTATACAAAATGAAATAGAAATGCGAAAGCTTGTATTGATGATGATTTTTGAATGGTATTTCTGTAAACTGCTTCTCTTACTGTTTCTTACCAGCGAGCTCAAGTGTGTCCTAGTCAATGTGGAGTATCGCCTGGCCCCAGACCACAAGTTCCCTGCCATGTTTGATGATGGCAAATCAGTGACAAGATGGGTTCTCATGAATAAACCTCTGATAGGTGAGTCTGTCTTTCTTTTTAGAATGTATTTAACTGCGCACTTTACTTTCTAATACTAGTGACACAATCAGTTTAGTTGAATTATCTTTGAAGTCTTCTTCTTCTCTTACCTCTGCTAAAGCTGAGGGAGTAACTGACTGTAAGATCTTTATCTCACAGAGAAGTTGATTTTTACATACATTGCTGGTTATTTACAAAGAACATAGAATATTCCATGGCCTGACAGGCAGCTATGTGTCATTTTAGAAGGTTCCCTTAATAATTGTGCTGACTAGAGGGGCTACATTTTTTAGCTTGGAACTATTTTTGAATTTTGCCAGTATGATGGCCAGAAAGGCACTCTCTTTTTGCTTTTATAACTGCCAAGGGATTTTAAACATGTGGAACTTTCACATGAGACCTCCTAAATGTTTTGTTGTTATCCGAGAAGACTAGATGCTCAATCCTATTTGCCCTTGGATCAGGATGTGTAGAAAACATGAGAAAAAACAACAACATTATCAGGGATCGAACTGGGGACCTCCAGGTTGACAGGTGAACTTGTTTAGCTACTGAGCCTCCTTTTGAAGTCTTATAGATTCAAAGTTTTTCTCTCCATGTGGCCTTTTGGTTTAAAAAAAATTGATAGCTTAATTTTAATTCACAGTCATGAGAATAATGAATACAATAAAATAAAAAGTGGGTGGTCGGTGGGTGCTGTGGTGTGGTTTGCTCCTTCTTTCCTATCAAACATCTATTGTCCTTATCTCCCCTTCTTTTTTATGTTTGTTACTCTCTTGTAACTCTTCTAATCTTCTGGCGCTCATATGACCTTATGCAGTTGCGAGCGCCGTAAAACCTCTACTAAAACTAAACTAGAATACGATAAAATGTGATATTGCTGAACAGATTTTGCTCCCCATCTTGAAGGTTATAAAAATCTTGTTTACATAAATAATTAGGGCTAGATAATCTATAAAATTAAAACCCAAGGAAAAGAAAATGAGAAATGGATCCACAGCTGTTTTGATAAGGAGAATATCAATCATTTCTGTTACGTGTAATTTCTACCTTGACTTTGAACAGCGAGGGCTGGAATCATACTGAAACCCACTATTTGGGGAGAATTCTTTAAAAAAAAAAAGAAATTGTTCAACTTGTCTTATTAGAGATGCACATGAGTTGAACTGCTTTTGGCTGAGACTAACCAAACGATATTGAAAGGGATGTTGCAATTCTCTTGTTACTGTTTGTTGTTCAGGTGCCGAGAATGACAGTAAAGTTGGAGTCATGGGATCAAGTGCTGGTGGTGGTATTGCTGCTACTGTCGCATTTGAGGTCCCCACTGTTGACTTCCAGGTAGAGTTTCTTTTCTTTGAATCTTCAAATGTATGAGTAGTATTAATTTCTTCAGGAGGGGTTGATCTCTGAAAGTTTTAGTGCCTCTCTCTGGAAATAATGGAAGGTGATTAGAACCAGGAAACCTGTACGTCCTCTTTATTTTCTTTTTGTTCTGTTGCTTCTGTCAACCTCATTTACAAACATGATTTTTGTTTTCTTTTTTTCTTTCTCTAAATTTGCTATATCAAACAAAGAAAAGATATTTATTAATCGTAAAAAAAACCCGCCAAACATTTTTTTGTGAGGAATGCATCAAAAACAAGGAACCCCCCTTAAAAAAGTGAAAATTCTGCCACATTGAATTTAAGACCCCTGAATTCTGAGTTATGAGACCAATTCCTATATTGTATGCATGTGTAGTGGTGTATATATTCTCTCAAAGGGTTATATGGATAGATTCTGCTTCCAAAGTCCTTTTATCAATTGTTAGATGCAGTCAGTTTTTCTCTTTTCTTTCCTCAGATTCTAGTGTATCCCCTGCTTGACTGGCGCTCGGACGGGGAGAGTTATGCAGAGGAGAGCCCTGTGCTGATGGCTCAGATGGAGAAGTAAACATCTCATGATTGCTCTTAGCTGTGTGGAAACTTTAGATGAAGTCTGACTGTCTGTCTGTCTATCCTTCCTGTCCTGTCCTGTCCTGTCCTGTCCTGTCCTGTCCTGTCCTGTCCTGTCCTTTCCTTTCCTGTCCTGTCCTGTCCTGTCTGTCTGTCTGTCTGTCGGTCTGTCTGTCTGTCTGTTTGACTGTCTTTCTGTCCGTCTGTCTGTCTTTCTGTCCGTCCGTCCGTCCGTCCGTCTGTCCGGTCTAGTCCGTCCGGTCCTGTCCTGTCCTGTCCTGTCCTGTCCGGTCCTGTCCTGTCCTGTCCTGTCCTGTCCTGTCTTGTCTGTCTGTCTGTCTGTCTGTCTGTCTGTCTGCCTGCCTGCCTGCCTGTCCTGTCCTGTCCTGTCTGTCCTGTCTGTCCTGTCCGCCCGTCTGTCTGTCTGTTTGTCTGTCTCCTCCTCCTCTGGTAGCTGACTGCTGGTTTCTTCAAAGTATTTGAAAAAAAAAAAATCAAAACAATGCTGTTCTCTAACTACCAAAATATTATATCCCTTGCCGTAATATACTTCTATTTGTGTGTGTTGTGCTGTCTAAGGTTGTTGGAGAGCTGCATCCAGTCTGAGGAGGACAAGGCCAATGTGAGGGCCTCCCCTTTACTTCAGAAGAATTTCTCAAAACTTCCCCCAACTCTGATCCTGATTGCGGAGGCCGATCCCCTCAAGGAGTCCAATTATGGTATGTGCAGATTGAAGATGCTGTGTATCTCAATAGCTATTTCTCTCTCCATCTTTTCCACAAATGTTTTTTTTTAAAGAACACTAAACAAGCAATGTAGAGAAAGTGCTGCTTATTGTTTTTCTCCCTCTCTTTCACCCTGATGTTGAGTAGAGGCTGCCAAGAAGGGCTCTCCACTTTGTTCTCATCAATCTTTTCTACCTCCAGCAAGCTGTGCCCCACTTATATCTGAGAATTGCCTTCAGATCTAGTTCCCCGTGGATCGTAGCCTTTCTCTCTTCCTCCTTGCTTAGGGATTCCATGTAAGGCTTTGCCGTGTCTTATTGTGAGCTGGCTTCCATTGAGTGTGTCTAATCCACCACCACGGTCTATTGGTTGTTGTTAGGTTCTTGTCATAAGATTACATTTCTGATATGGTGTTTGGCCAGTGGATTATCATCATGTTTCTCAGGCAGTAGTTGATAAAGGACTGTAATTTACGTACTACGGTGGAACTCAGATTCGACGAAGTTGTCGGGCCTGGCCTTCTATTTAGTTGAATCCCAGTGTTCGTTATTGCAAATATAAATTTTTTGTGTTGATAATTATAGGCACTGAGCAAGTAATGTACAGTGTGTTCGACTTTCTCATTCAAAAGTAGTTTGGTTTCAAATGAGAGGCATTTTCATTTCTTTGATACCAAAGAAATGCTTGAAGATTCCAAGAAAATACTCTGAACTCTACCAAGCACACACCGTACAAAAGGGCAGATTCTTTCAAATGCACGCCTGTGTCGTCTATCATCTATAACATATTTCTTGCTGAACAAGTTATGTTGCTGTGTAGAGCGTAGCATATGGCAATGTTTGATTCCACAGTCCAGCGCGTAATTATTCACCTAGATCTACGTCAAGACTAGCTTGTCATTGCAACATTGATCAATAACCGGTAAAAAAAACTGTAACGCGTTTGTATCTCTACTGAACTTCCACTCCCGGACCTCTTGTGCTCCCTCCCCCCAATACCTCAGACACACGTACACACAGTCACATGTGTGCTGGCCGCCTGTCTGACCCTGACATGGGCTAACACATATGTGTGAGTGCTATTAACTCATGTTTCGGGTATGAAAGTAGGTTGCTGATTGGTCCCATGAGGCAGTTCACCCTGCAAGCGGCTTCTTTGAATCCAAGCTTGCTCATTTGTGAATTTGTTGAATCCGAGTTATTTTAATTGTTTTTTTTAATAAATTGAAAAAAAAAAAGGGGGAAATCCAACTCCTTTCGTTGAATCCCAGGAGTTTGTTGAAACCAAGTTCCACTGTATCTGCTATGTTAGTTTCCATGTTTCAGGTCCATACAACAAAACACTTCTTTTTACATTTTCTCCAAATTATTCTCTGCGGAGGAGGGGCAACAATGATAATGACAAAGAGGAACTATAAAAAGGTTGTTTGACAGTCCAAAAGTTGAGCAACCTTACACTGTGTTTGCTAAAATGGACATCTGTGGTAGGATAGGGTACATAGTGGATTTGAAGACCCCACTCTTGTATGAATGGATATGGGAGACAGAAAGTTCTTTGATTTATATTTCAAGGTGCTTCTTGTGATTCTTTCCTTGCGATCATTTGACTTTTTTTCTTTCTCCAGCATATAAATCCAAATTGAAGGCAGCGAATATTCCGTGTGACAGCAAACTGTTGAAAGGAACAGTGCATGGTTTCTTTTCTTTGCCTGGTAAGTTCCACCCGAATAGTTGGTACTAAAATCTCCGCTTGGTCTGTGCCATGCCCTTACGGCATGTTTCAGAAATTAGAGTTTTTTGTGTACAATATATATTATGGTAGATTTCATGTGTAAGGCGCTTTTTCCCTAGGCGAGCACTCAAAATTCTTTGAACAAGAATGTGTGTTCAAGCATTAGCTCTGCATTGTATACTTTAAGTTTTTTGATTTCCTTCGTCTTTTGAAGTTTTAGATATTTTTAACATACCATATGATAACTTCACAGGTGTGTTTAAAGAGGCCAACAGTCAAGCCAGGCAGGTCATGATGAAGTTCTTCCAGAAGAATGGCACTCAATGAGCTCATGCAATAGATCTTTACTCACAGTTCTGCCCAGGTCACCCCCCGATACAGTTGTTGATTGCTTTGCATGCTTGTCATTGTTTTAATTTGGTATTGTGTGATATATAAAAATATAAACTGAAAGAGCTTACCTCATTGCATGCTTTTTATTAATATTTTTTGTTTGAAGAATATTGTGTGATATTAAATAACAAAACATTAAGATAATTGTTTCCCACATTGCATGCTCGTACAATTTTGAAATGAATATGTGTGATAATCGTAAGTAAATAATCGAAATAGTTTAATGCAATACATGATTATACAGTTTTGACAGAAGTATAATGTGATAATACGTGAAATGTTGAAATAGTCTGAGGGCAAGAATATGGAGTGGTCAAATCCATTTGTGCTTGCGATACGACAAGTGGACATTTTTGTTTTGATGTTCAACTTCTGTACTTATGTCAATGTGCCTAATGATGAGGGTTTTGCATGGGTACTTTCAACTCGTAGTAAAATAATTGAAGAAATTTTAGAATACAGAGAAAGTGTCTTTGTTCCCTTTCAAATCCCAGTATATGATTTTGTTGGCTCTGATGGTTTGAATTTTACAGCTTTTGTGTAGTTTGTTGACAACTTTACTGATGTGTGCTGGCTGAGGTGAGGATCTGAATTGGGTCCAAATCAATTCTTTGAAAGATACAGGACAGTCAATAGTGTAAGATGACAGACTAAAATAGAACATGTTCTCGGCTGTCACCATGATGCAGCTTCCTGTGCTTGAGCTAAGATTTATTAATGTATCTTGCTCAAGGACACATCTCTTTGGCCACTGACCTGGAAGCAGTGTCGCTGACACGGTTTGCAGTTGCTAAACTTCTTAAGAGCCTGAGCTCACCGATTACTCTTCTTCAAAAATTTTACCTTTTGACTCTGCAATCTGAGATACTGTTCTCTCTGACTTCAAATAACTTCCATTGGCCTAGAAGGACATCATAGTCCAAGATTTGGGTTTTCTATTTGACACTATTAACTGCCAGGACTTAGGTGAATTCTCTTGACCACCTCAGTATGTGACTTTACATGTTGTTATTGCACTTTGGCATCAAACTGTAGTTACTTTCTGTGACTAACAGGCATCCATGGTTTAATAGTTAAGCTCTTTGCTGTTGCGTGAAGGAGATATGAATTTTAATTCCCATGTAAGCAAGTTTATCGAGGGTCTCCATCTGCTAGGATGCAGTATCCTACTCAGTCGGGGTTGACCTTTACTGACAGGTGGAAGCAGCCTCCCTCCTAATGGTCTCCATTGTGTCTGTAGGAGTAAAACATTTACAATCATCAAAATCATTACTGGGAGAGAATTTATTTCTGTCATGTTGTAATGCATGCAAATGAAAAATGAGATAGCAGTCATGAAGGTACATGTAGAAGTTTAAGTTTTTAAGGTATGCAGATCTATTTTGGGGCACTTTTGTGTATTTGTTTGTTTTTTATACATATTTAGAACCATATTTTGACCAAGCCATTGTATTGTAAGCAAGAGTGTTTATTGCTTTGAAAAGTTTACATCAGTAGCCATAAACTTGCCTGATATTCTGTTTTGCTTTTTTTTTTACTGCGACAGCATAATGTTTTAATTTTAACTGCACTGAAATCCAGTCATGTTGCTGTGTTCAATATAGTGATCACTGATTTGTATTCGTAGTGAATTTTTGCTCACTGTATTTAAAGCGATTACAACTTTTTACGCTTGCAATCCATTTTCTGAATGTAATCGCCAATGGTTTGGCTTGCTCATGTCCTTTTTTTCTTTGGTCTGAATTTTTTCCGCTCCAAGTGAATAAACATTGTGAAGTTAGGATCTGTGCTTTGTTAAGATTAAATTTAAGATGCAAATTTTCTGTTTATGGAGCTGAAGCTCAATATCTGTCCCTAAGAGTTGTGCCCATACTTGTAACATTTTGATTGAGGATATTGGATGTGAATTTATTTGCTCTGTGTCATCCGGGAAAAAGAGTAAAACTTTTTGAATGTGGAATTCAGTCAGCACACTAAGTTATCCAATAAGAAATTTGATCAACACCATACAATAGTTATAAAGTTTTAAATTCAATATTTATGATCAGGTCAGATTTTACTCGATTTCGCTTTTGACTCGAACCAGATTAAAACAAAAAATTAAAACTCATTGTGTCCTGAATGGTCCACTCTGCACATCCAACGAAATTGCCTGGATCTTCTGTGTGTGTTGGGCAAATACTTCATGTGACTGGAAGGCCTCTGTAAAATTTACTACGTACTTCCTTTCCCTTAAATGCTTTGATGCAGTAATGTTCCAGATGTTTGCTGAAACAAACACTTCAACTCAACAAGGACTGTATTCACAAAGTTTGCTTTCTTGTCCCTGATGAACCTCTTGCATGCAAATTTTAGAGCTGCAGGAGCATAATAAAATGAGAAGGTCTCTGGTATGAAACAATTATATAAAGGAAACAGTCTTCATGAACCATGATCAAAGAGAGTTTGTTGAAGATGTGCAACTCTTAATTGAAACTGCTATATCTTCATGTATTTGGTCCTCACAATGCACTTTCTTTCCTTTTTTGCTAGCACAATCTCTCTCTCTCACACACTTTCGTACACACACAAATGCCTAGAGAGTAGAATACATGTACTTGTACACCCAAATGAATGCAAATGACATTACATGTGTATTTTTCAGCTCTTCTGAAGGGGGATCAGTATAGTACATTCTTCTCAATTTTATATCTTACATTTATCCCTCCATTACTAAGATGGTTTTTATTGATGAGAATAATAAGAAATGTTTCGTTACTATGTAGAATATACAGTCATTGACATGCATCATATTTATTAACATTATCACAGATGCGAGTCATTATTTGCAAATAATGTTGTCAGTTATGTATTTTTATACTATACAAATAAGTACTTAGTATATTCGTCTTTGAAACTGAAGCTGAAAATTTTTTTTAAATCTTCAGAGAGAATAGGCTATAGATATTGTTGTAATGTAAGAGACAAAATGGTGGCTAAAGTGAGGACCATGACCCGATGATTCACTGAAGTATTTTGGATTCCGTCCTCTGTGCAAAGTTAGTTGTTTGCATTGAATATTATACTGTTATAATAACTTATAACATTCTCCTTTTCATATGTTGTGTTGCTTTCAACATTTTTCAGAGCTGTCGGATCTTGGTTGACTTTTGGTGTTCTTGTTTTTTGGAGTTTTTTTTTTTTTAAAAACAATTTGTGGTCACTTGCCACAATAATGCGACGGTGAAAATTATCCATTCCTGTCATTTTATGCAGTTTTGTGACAGGCACGAGAAGTCGGTTGTAGTCACTATTCTGTACAGCTGGCTGTGTGACTGCAGTGTTTATTGTCTTTACTTCTATTTTGGTGCTACTTGACTTGGATGAAGTGATCTTGTTTCCTGACTTAATAGTAGAGTGGTGTTTACTGTCTGATCTTTTCTGATCGACTTTCTTTCAGGTTTTCCATTTTCAGATTTTTTCCCCTGCATCTTGCTGTGCCTT
>NW_004797495.1:662466-666137 GCF_000002075.1 Aplysia californica | reverse complement strand
CCTTGCGATACACATTATCCAAAAAAAAGGAGACACTACAGAAAATAATATCTCAAACCCGAAGTTGACTATCATTCTTCTGACGGTTTCTGTTTATTTCTGTTTGTTCGGTTTTGTGTGTGTGTGCTTTCTTTTTTTTTTAAGCAGGTGCTTTTCAACATGATCGACACAATTTAGACAATTAAGGAGGTATGCTACGACCCTGTCTGCCTCGGGACTCCTGAGGGCATGCCCCCTAACCGCTACACTACAGACGCCGGTATTCTTGTGAGCGGCAGGCCAACAGCCTGAAACTTGTCCTACTGAAACCTTCCCAGATTTCGTACGATTTTCGCAGTGCGATCCGCTTAATAAATGCGATTGCTGGAAGATTTGAAGTACTGACTTGACATGCAATGACTCTGGTATCGAAGTCCGTTCTGAAGGGAATCGAGATATGTCCGCAAAGAACACTTCACTAAACAGTGCACGTTCAAGAAGTTCCCTCTGGGAATTCGAACCAGGGCTATGGACAGGCCAGTACACTCTTGTAACAACTGAGCTATTGACGTTTTCCACTCTGTCTCAACGTTTTATCAGAACCAACAATCCTTGACTAAATTTCAATCTCTCTCTCTCTCTCTCTCTCTCTCTCTCTCTCTCTCTCTCTCTCTCTCTCTCTCTCCTCCCTCTCTCTCGCTCTCCCTCTCTCTTGCTCTCCTCTCTCACGTCCACCAGCTCTCCTTCCCCCTCCCACTCTCTGTCTCTGTGGTGGTTTGAGAGTACCACTGGTTTGTCTTTCTAAACCCCCCTCTCTCTCTTTTTACGACAGTTAATATTCTCTCTCACTTCCTTTTGTGTCAACAAAATATTTGTTTCTGTACAGATCTGAACATGTTTCTACGAAGAGAATGATTACCTTTTTTGGGTGAAGCTAATTTTCCTCTTGTTGTTTGTACTACTGTACTTTTCTGACTGTATTTCTGTGTACACAGAAGTGTTCCTACACTGGAAACTCACAATCCTAGATTTAGTTTCTGGCTGTAGAAGTGGAAAGAGTGATATCATATTTGGCATAATATATATATGACAATCATATTTTCCCTGTTTACCTTTCTGCCAATGGAAATGGGGCAACTGGCAGGATCAGAATATACACGTACTGGACGTGTGCATCTAACAAGCCACAATGCTACCCCCACCTCCCCCCTCCCCCTCCTCCCCCTCCTCCCCCATGCCATACATATACCCCAAGTACTCAGATGAGAGAAGATTTGAGAGGATACAAAAACTAGAAAATGTGTCACACCGAGGCGGAATTAGGCGCTCGTGAATGTTTTCTAGTAGAAACCACACAGAAATGTGTTTTTAAATGGACATAAAAGCTATTGAGCCAAAAAAACAAAAATTCGATAAAAATTGTCAAACATACAGGAAAATGCCGGTAGGCCTACCTCCCGTTTCATTATTTTGACATGTGCCTGATTTCACCACAATGCTTCTCAAATATTCTTTTTCCTTTACTCTGTTCTGGGTACCTTGAACTGTTTCTCTTCTCAGTTTATATTTTTCATTTCTGTCTGCACATCTTCTGCTTCTAAGTGGAAGATTTTTTACTAATTTGAGATCGTCAGCTTTGTTTGGTAGTGATAGGAGGAGCTGAACTTTTCATGAAGTTCTTTTGGGAGAAAGAAATGTATTGGCTTCATTTTCTTCTTTTGTAAACATCTGGATCTAGCTTCTGCCGAAGGACATAGGTTGTATTGCCTTCATTTTACTTTCTTTGTCTTCATAGCTCTCATATTATTAATCCCGGTTGTTATAAACAGCAATATATACATTCATTTAGCTGAAATATTTGAGAGGTAAGAATATTATCGTAGCTGTTCATTTTTTTTTTCTTTCACGGCAGATGTTTTCACAGATGGTGATTTGAATGAAAGGACTCTGTTTTGTTTTTGAAATCTCTGTTTTATCAAGATGATTTTCCCATTCATCATCACCGCAATTGGGTAGATATGCTGGTTTTGGATTATTGAAATTAAGGTTTCACAGGATAACTGTTGTCAACAGCTTTCCTTCTTACTTTTAATCTCTTTGTTGGCATTAGGTGCATTTCAGCAACTGGCTGATGATATATGAGTGGCATTTGTCTGGCAGTGGGAGTTAAGCCACAAATGGCACGTTTTACAAAGTTTTAAGGAACCCTGATGTTTAGGCCAGGATATCTGGTAACCAACCCTGGGGTGCGTGTCATAATTTCAGTGTTTGTGAGTTTGCTTCTTGTATGTCCATCTGTGTGATGGGGAATGGGAAGCGAAAAATAAAGTGAGTCTCCAGTTAAAAAACAAACAAACCCAAACCTTCTTATTGCTTGCTCCAGATACAGTTCTCAATTGGCTACTTACGTTTTTCTAGGTGCCATACTAATCCCAAGGTGGCTTCTATTGAATGTCATAGCAATCAAAATGTCCCTGCTGTAACAGAAGATATGTTATTTATGTGTTTGAAAGAAATGTTACTGTTTTCTTGGTCAGATGAACAAGAATAGAGAAAAAGTTTTGTTTTTAAAAAAATATATATTATTTGTCAGCTCGCTGTATTAAGAGTATTTATCAGTCTTGATGTTATTTCTGTTGTTAATATTAATATTAATTTTGCTGTTGTTAATGATAATCGAAATCCGCTTGATATTTATATGTAATAACATGTATATGTTAAAGCTTTATCAGGGATCAGGATCACCTAGAGTGTCGTAAAAAATTTGTTTGAATAATTGCACAGTGAATTTAAAAAAGCCACTAATTATTTAAAAATGAATGTGTCATCTAGGAGGTACCATATGTCGAAGTTTTCTTTCCAAAGCCAAAGCTATTGAGTTATTTAATGCTTTTTTGCCTTCTGTGTCATTTCAACTTGGACAGCTTTAAAAGGTTTTATAAATATTGTTATATTTGCATCTTATCCGGCACATGAAATTTAATGTACAAAATAGTGGCATTTTTAAAATCATGCTCTATTAAATTAACTGACACTGTGTTGCCATGTTCTACCTTTTTTGCACAAGCATTTAAATAATTAAGTTCTAATGATTTAAAAAAGCTTTTTTTGAAAATTTGACATAGCATGCTTTACTTGTTTGTTTCTGTTTATTCTGTAAGCCTTGCTTTGATCGTGTCCTAGATCTCTCATGGAGGTATCTTGTGCAGCAGAACTTTAAGTTGATGGGGTTTGGGGATTTTTTTTTGCTGGTTTTTTTTTTTTAGTTTACTTTTTTGATACTTTTTATATTATATTCATAGTACAGATACACAGTGGCATATAAATAAAATATCTGGACATCTGCAAAAATATTTATTACGTTTGTGGCAGTGTTTTCTCTTTTCTGTAAGCTTTTTGCCTCAAGGTAACCATATCTGTCTGTCAGTCTGTCTGTCTGTCTGTCTATTTAGCAGTTAAGAGTCTGTTCTCTCATTTTCCGGAAATTCTCATCTACATGTCATACAAAATATACTTTCTATTTCAAGACTGACATTGGAACACTTGCTCTTTATCGGAATTCCCAGAAATTTTCCCTCAAGCTAGAATATTTTGTTATTCGGGATCGAATTGATAAAAATAAGCATTCTTGGTCTGCTTATTATCACGCTCTTCCTCACACTTTGTGTGTGTGTGTGTGTGTGTGTGTGTGT
>NW_004797495.1:633689-660993 GCF_000002075.1 Aplysia californica | reverse complement strand
AGAGAGAGAGAGAGAGAGAGAGAGAGAGAGAGAGAGAGAGAGAGAGAGAGACAGAGACAGAGACAGAGACAGAGAGAGAGAGAGAGCGACAGACAGACAGACAGACAGACGGGCATACAGGCGCAAAGAGCAGGAGATGCATAGGCCTACAGAGATTGTGGGATAGGCTGGGGGACCAGATGTCTCATCCATATTTTGCAGCAAGTTATCACATGCAACGAGCACGGTAGGCTACGTGTTGAACGCTTTATTCCCTTTCAGTGAGGGCTGGTTTTCTTTTTTAGTTGTCATTTTTTGGGGTCTATTTCGTTAGGACCGGGACTGCTACAACTGACAACTATCTCCTGAAAGGATACAAAAGCCAGGGAAAGACAACTCTGTCCTTAAGAGCTACTTGTTGGTTGTTGCTCATCACAGAAGAACATCCAGGGGGTGAGTAATAAACAGTTTTGCATTATCGTGTAGATTTGTAAGTTTTCTAAAAATAGTGTCTTTACCTGTTGTTTTTATTGCAACGAGAAGGTTTTCAAATACAGAAAAACATGAATGCATTGTTGGAGAAAGCTTGGAAGTGTCTGACAGCTCTGCAGCGTTCAGTACTGCACATCATCAACAGGATCAATACTTTCCAAATTGTATCTCAGGCTCTTCTTTAAACACGGAAGCACTGTGGTTATTGTTGATTTTCTCTTACTCAAACTGATCAATTTACTACTGGGGGTATGTGGTGGAAATAATGCTGACTTCTGTATCCCTGAATCTGCTGAACAGTGGAGTTTATCCTGCAAAATGAAAATTTGTAATTTATAATTTTAAAACCCAGGGTGACCTGGTGACCCCTCCTCCCCCACACTCCACACACAACACACACAGTATGATTTTAGCTTTGTGCCTACTTTGTTGATGCTCACAGGCTTCCTTCCTCCTTTTTGTTTGGATTTAATGGATTAGATTTAGCTATCATGGAGCAATGTTTCTTTTTTAAAACCAAACTGTAGTTGACTCAGACAATCTAAAAGGAAGTGGCTATTATTCTCATCCGGGGTGAGAATAGAAAAACAATCTACCTCTCACCCCGGGTGAGACTTGCCAGCGTAGGCTATTCTCACCCGGTGCGAAACTAGACCTGCTTTTCCTCATTTTGGAGTGTCTATCGGTGTGGATGATCATATTGATAAAAGCCAAGAAAAAATTACGTTATAGCACAAAGTAAGCTAATTTGATCGTCTTCAAAGATGCTATGGCTATTTCACTGTTCGAATCGAGCCGAACTACGCGGGTCGCCATTTTGTTTTGACCGGAAGTTCTCGCGCTACTCCTCTCTCTCTCTCTCTTTCTCTCTCTCTCTCTCCACTGCCCACAGACAAAATTGTACGCTTTTAGTAGGCTACAGACAGTTGTAATGGAACGTTTGTTCACGGCACAGAATTCTACAATTTTTCTGTTGTCACAGTGTAGAATTCTGTTGTTTAGGGTGAACGCAAAATTTGTTGGCCTAGATCTAGGCTATAACGGTGAACGCGCACCGGGTGAGAATAGCCAAAAGACTCGCCTGCACTATTCTCACCCCGGGTGAGAATAGAGGTGGCCATCTAAAAAGGCCGGCACTATTTCTCCGAACGTTTGGGAAAATAAAGCTGGACACTATTTTTCCGAACGTTCGGGAAAATAAAACTGGGCACTATTTCTCCGAACACGCTGAAATCACATCCTTTCCTGCAAATTTCGGATATATATATATATATATAGATCTATAATTATGTTATGGGCCTACGAAAGATTGTTCGTATACAATATGGTTCAATCAGTCCAAAAAATGTCAGCAGTAAATATTTATATTAATTAAGAAATGCTACAGTTCCAAACAGTTTTTCTGCTACAGATATGACATGTTGCCTATATGAAGGGTGCTGCTCTTAAATTTTTTGGTCGCTACCCGGAATCGAACCCGGGACCTTTGAATGAGAGGCCAACACCTTAACCTCTAGGCCACGAGAGCCCCCTTCTTTGCGTTTTATCCCTTGTCTTGTGTTTCACAAGATCTGAAAAAAAATTCCTTCAAAACGTGGAAAATAATTCCAGGGTGAAAAAAATTAAAGATTTATTGAATGCCCCTTGTACATGTTTCTAATGTCAACGTTAGACTGGATTCATCTACAAAGAAAAAGATCAAAAGATATTTAGCTGACTTGTCGTATACCTAACACTTCCAAGTCAAAATTAATCTATTCAGATTCATAACAGATTACATTAGTAGTTATGCTTCATGCACCCTGTGATCTGACCAGATGCTGGGACCGTCCATCAAGGGACTGGGCGAGTTTTGCTGCATGCTCCCATCTCCACTATAGAGTTTTAACGTCTTTACCCTGACTATGAAGTAATTGTTGAACATGATGAAACTTGGAGAATGCGATATGTTTTTTTTTTAATGTCGCAAAAGAGGTTGGGGAAAATGTGGATTCATAACAGATTACATTAGTAGTTATGCTTCATGCACCCTGTGATCTGACCAGATGCTGGGACCGTCCATCAAGGGACTGGGTGAGTTTTGCTGCATGCTCCCATCTCCACTATAGAGTTTTAACGTCTTTACCCTGACTATGAAGTAATTGTTGAACATGATGAAACTTGGAGAATGCGATATGTTTTTTTTTTAATGTCGCAAAAGAGGTTGGGGAAAATGTGAGTGGGTGGAAACTTGAGAGTGTACTTTTAGTGAAGGTCGTTTTTGAATCCCAAAAGATAACACCATATTCCAACAATGGAATCTTTGTGAATATCACTCTGTTATCAGATGTCTTTATTTACAAGGAAAATCACCATTGACTAATTTAAAGGAGATGTTAAGTGTTCACCTTACTTAAAGCCCTGCCCTTATTGTGAAACTGTTAAATATTGGTTAAATTCCAATCAGGCTGTCTTCATCCTCCATCCCCATTGCTAAAGAAGCCAAAGGGGCAACCTTGAAGTGGACTGGTTATGCTGTCCTGTTTTTGGGACAGTGAGGATGTCATTATGACCAACAATTTTAGAAAATAACCATACCATAACTGGGCACACATGGAATGACATCAAGCGACTAGCCCAGGATAGGGAAAGGTGGAAAGTGTTTGTTCGTGGCGTTATGTCCTGATCCAGGGTGAGAAAGGCAATGATGATAACTGGGCACTATTTATTTGGCATTGTTGATGAAACTATGATATAACTTTGGCTAAGAAAAGATGACAGAAGCTGTGAGAAGGAATCTTCCCGTTGCATGACAGTTCTCCAGTGCACAGAATGGTGAAGGCAACTCAGATAGTAAAGTAGTGTGTCTATAAAATTTTCCCACTCCCACCCTGTTTATGGGATATAGCAGTGTCTGACTTTTTCCTGTTCCCAAATCTTAAAAAAAAAATGCTTAAAGAACAGTGTTTCCATGGTGATAATGATGCTATATCTGCAGTGCAAGAATGGTAGGGGTCCAATCTGTGGTCATATTCTGCTCAATGACTTTTGAAGGTCAAACAAAGATGGCAAAGGTATGTCCGTTTACAGGGAGAGGAAGCATGATGCGTGCTAAATTTCAACTTTCTAGCTTTCTTCTTTTGTCATGGTGATGGGAAAGACTTATTGATCGCCCGTTGTATTTGTGTGCTGGACCATATGAGCACCTGCTGTTAATGCTTGGTTTCATTAACCAATGCTTTGCAATGTGCTGTGGTAATGCTCAAAACCAAAGTCATAAGTACATTAGGTTTCCTCAGCAGTGAACGATTTAATTTACAACAATGTTCTTTGTTTAAAATTTTCAGGAATATACCTGTTCAAAAGACAGAAACAGTGCTCTTGGTGCGACAATTGAAAGTTGAAACATGGATCTCATTGAACATTTAAAATCCAAGTATAAAGTGAGTGTGGTTTTTCATCAACCTGTTGCTAGATTGGGCAAGGAACACATTTTTAGCTTGTATGAACCATTTGTAGCACAACTTCTAAAACTTCTGGGTAGCAAGTTTTGATGAAAAAAGGTCTTTGGTCTTGTGTGCTGGTCTAAACATTCATTTTACTTTAATTAACAAGTATAATTTTACAGGATGTAAGTTTAGAACTTATATTAATAAAGTTTAAAGGCATCTGCTATACTATTATTTACACTATGAATATAAACACAAGTCAATCTTCCACAGAATCAAATCCTAACGGGTGTTCATTGTTTGAAACACTTTTACCAAGTTTTGTTACTGATTTGATAGGTTGTGGAAATTATTGAAGGACTTGAGATCAGGAATTTCAATCATAGCTGTTTTTCTTGAAATCTTGATTTATGATGTTATTGTAGAACCTGATAACTATATTCAGTTTCATGAACTCATTTGCTTACAGGTTTTATTTTTTGTGTCTTAGGTGTCTTCCGAGACGGAGGCATATCTGCAGTCACAAATGAAATCGATTGGCGAGTTGCAAAACAATGATCAAGAAAAGCTTGACAAAGGAGAGAATGACAATGTACAGGAAAACTTTGACAGCAAAATTTCTGCAGATTTTGATGGAAGTGTGAAGCAGTTTTCTGTTCCGTCTGCAGCCCTCCCAGGTAAGTTCTTGCCATTGTCACCATTGGCAAATCTGAATGGTAAAAAAAAGAACGCAAGGTTTAATTCAAATTCAAATGTTTTCAATCTTGTCTCAACACGACTAACCTTTTTTTAAACTCTTTCTCAATCACCTTTCATGCCCAGTATGTACTCAGTTTTGCTTCTTTACACCCGCGACATCCAATGAGATGAAACATTTATTTTTTCCTCATTTTGATCTGTTGCATTTATTTCTCATGCTCTTTTTACAAAATTTGCTTGAAAAATGTAGGAAACATTGATATGTTTAGAGATTACTGGAAACTATTTTGGAATGGTTTCTTAAACTTTTTGTGTGCTCCATTCCTTCAAGTGTTATGATTGGTAGTAAAAGATCACTGTGATCTTTTTGCTCCGCCCCCGCCCCTCCCTTTAGATGGTGTGCCCATTGATGTCATCAAACCTAAAGATGCTGCCCGGAGACCTGGAATCCTTGTCAACTTTCATGGCGGTGGAACTGCTGGGGGATCTTGTAAATCGGCTGAGGCCATGTGCAAGCTCCTTGCCAGGTGAACTTTGATTGCTCAAACGGAAGGACTTCCGTAACGAGCGACCACCCCATCAAACACAATAAAGAAGAGGCCTAGACCTAACCCTACCCCAACCCCTACCCCTACCCCTACCCCTACCCCTACCCCTACCCCTAACCCTACCCTTACCCCTACCCCTACCCCTACCCCTACCCCAAGCCCTCAATTCTGTTCTGTCTCATAGTGGTCGCTCGTTACGGAAGTCCTCCTGCTCAAACTGTTTTGAAATTGTTTTTGAGTTCTATGTTTGAACAGTGTTCTGTATATAGAGTAGATGATATGAAAAGTTAGTAGAAAGAGTGCTGAATCAGTAGGTGGAAATGGATATGGCACACTGTTTGAAGCACAGACTAATGGAAAGTTTGAACATTCTTTGACTGTGCAGCGGATCTTCGTACATTCTGCCCTCTGCTTAGGGATGTGCATGTGGTGTCATTTCAAGTGCAAAGACAAAGAGGAAAGTGGATTAACTTTGTTTGTAAATAATGACTCAAAGAAGAATTTTAATGGGAAAAGAAAACTGGAAGTTATTTTCAAATGTGACTGTAACAAATGTCTAGGTTTTTGTTATAAAAATCGTGTATAATGATTTGGTTCTTCTATGAATCTGTTAAAGACTTTTAAAATAAATTGGTTCTTTATTATTTAGACTCGAAAAGTGTAGTATCCTGTTCTCTTCCACTTATCCATATCGTATTGAAACAATAAAATGTGCAGGATTTTAATCCTTGAGTTTGCTGTCTCGCCAGGGAGCTGAAGTGCATTGTGGTGAACGTTGAGTACAGGCATGGTCCCAAATACAAGTTTCCTGCCATGTTTGATGACGGCAAGGCAGTAGTCAGATGGATACACATGAACAAATCTCTAGTTGGTATGCACTATGGCGGATAAGTATGTTGTCTTAAAAAATTTTACACACATGGTGAATATTTTTCTCATTGCCCGTAGTTTTCTGAAAACTCTTTATCGGTCTGCTTTGTCTTCCTCATGTTCAGTGTTCTCTTATTGTAAGCTGTTCCCAAGCCCAATTCGGCAGCAATTTTGTCTCGATTCACCTTGAATTATACCTCAGCAGTATACATAAAAGAAAAAATTGCGGTTGACCAGACATTGCATATGGAAAGTCTTATGTTCTTTTTCAGCTGTTAGTTAATGCATGTATGTAAAAAAAAAAGGGGGGGGGTACCGAAAGGTCAAAGTGACGGATATGAAGCGAGGAAAGGGGGGGGGTGTTGGGGGGCTTGAATATATTGTCAGTTTCAGGGAAGGGGAGGAGGTTTCAGGATGTAGGTTTGGGGGAGCCAATATTTTTTTCTGACATCATATATGGCCAGATATTTTTATATTAATATCTTGGTAATATTCGAGTAATTGTGGCACTGTTAAATCTGTCTTTTTTTCTTTCTCTCTGTTATCTCTGTCTGTGTATCTTTCCTATTTTCCATGTATTGGATGAGAGGAATGTTACTGTTTGGACATGCTTCTGTTTGCTGGAACAAACAAAACAAAGAAAGCTCAGGAATACAATTTTCTGCTTTTGCAAAATCATCTACATTTATTAAAATGCATTTCCCTTACCTTCTAACCTTCCCATTAGTACGTGATGTATAATTTCAACAACAAATACTGTTAATTTTAAAAATATATAACATTGTGCAATGATGATCCCTGCCCTCAGGTGGGGAAAATGACAGCAAAATCGGTGTCATTGGATCCAATGCTGGTGGAGGAATTGCTGCCACATGTGCCTTTGAGATACCTGTAGTTGACTATCAGGTGACTTTGACTTTCTTGTTCCCTTGTACCATTCACTTTGGGGCTCATAGTTTTGGAACTTCACTGAAAGTTCTATCTCTCTGAAGCTGAAAGTTGGAATTTTTGACGAAAACCATCTGATGTTCTTTTGTTTTAATAACATTGAAAATGAAATAAGAATTTTGACAATGTTAAATGAGAATTTCATTAACCCCTGTCTATTCTCTTAATTAGTAGACAGATTGTGGGCTATTTTTTAAAATACCATCTTGTAATTTCTGTCTACTTTCTTTACACATCACTATTATTGTAGACGTCTGTGTAATCTTCTCTTAGCTGAAGCACTCTTTTAGACTCGTGCAGAATAACATTTCACTGTAGAAGCCACACCTATGTCAGCTGTTAACAAGCATCACCAACACCAGGGGGGGAATTCAACATTCAAATTTTTGTGTGGAGCAGATCTTTCTATCCTCTCTGGAACATTTTTTTGTCAGTTAGGGTACTTACTACCCATTATGCCATCTGGCGTTTAGGGTAGCAACAAAGGATCCCCAGCTCTGTCTGTTTTGGGTCATCTTGGTCAACGTCCCGCACGAATATTTCCAGGACTTCATTTCAGACATTACTGTGCATCTCCAGGTCACCTTGGGTCTGCCCCTCTTGCGATGTCCTTTGGGTGTCCAGGGAGTGCAGTCTTTACAATTGAGTCTGGTTCTCTTCTCAGAATATGCCCAATCCTTCTCCATCTTCTCCTTGTTATTATGGTTGTCATGTCCTCTTGCCTACATTTCCGTAACAGATCTCTAGTGTCCTAACGAGTGACAAAGTCCACTGTTTTTAAAATTATATACATGTGCATCTAGCAGGATATAACATGTCAGTAAGAGTGAATGAGTTGGTGGAATATAATCTCTGTTGCTTCCATAGATTCTGGTGTACCCCCTGGTGGACTGGAGATGTCAGGACCCATCCTATGAGGAGTTTGAGTTTCCAGGGAGTTGCATGAACTTTGCCGAGATGGCCAGGAAGTACGACAAACATGTTCTTGAGAAACACTTAGACATGAGGGGCCAGGTCTTTTCTGCCAGTCTAGTGTGATGGGTAGAGCCTAAGCTAAAGAAGTTGTTTTGTTATCTGTGGCCAGTCAGAGCTGTACAAAACTCGTCAGTGTATTGTGACTATAGTGTTGTTTATGCACACGGGATGTTGCCCCCCTTTTTTAAAACTGACTGATTGCATTTCATGAATGAAACGTGTAGAGTGTTTAACACACGCAATGTGTGTACAAGAGACAGCGAATAATAGGTGAACCATGAGTGAAAGTGTGTGTGAATGTGTTTGTGTGTGTGTGTATGTTTGTGGTTTTATTATAACTTTTTGGTAAGTGTTTTAAGTGTTGGAAGAAAGTTTTAAATTTTGCTTTGGTGGCGGCCGTAGTCCACTCTCGTCGATTTTGGACCACCGGGGGATCTTTAACGTGCGCTACTTGCACATGGGACCGCTGAGATTTTACATCCTTGTCCGAGAGGGCTAGATGTTAGATCTTTCCTACCATAAAATCAGGGGTGTGGCTGAAAGACAGTAGTAAGAAGGAGCCAAGGAGTAGCAGTAGAATGGCTGCAGAAAGAGTCGGGAGCCCAGAGAAGGGGGCAAAGGAGGTGAGGGGGTGGGGGCAGAAAGTGAAGATGAAAGCAGACGGCAGAACATTTTGAGAGAGCCGGAAAGGATGTGAAAGGAGAAAATTTTAAAGAAGAAAACTTTCCGTCGCTATCAGGATTCAAACCTATTGAATGAGAGGTGAATACTTTAACCTCAAGGCCACGAGAGACCCCTGTGTATATGTGTGTGTGTGAGAGAGAGAGAGAGAGAGAGAGAGAGAGAGAGAGAGAGAGAGAGAGAGGGAGAGGGAGAGGGAGAGGGAGAGGGAGAGGGAGAGAGAGAAAGAGAGAGAGAGATCCATTCATAGGTCTATTTACTTACTTGCATTGTTGGTGCATATCTGTTCTGTGTAATTTTAAAACATCGTTTTGCTTGTTCAAGTGAGTAAGGAATCAAACTTTATGTGTTTCTCTAACTGGCACTCAAACTCAATTCTCCCGATGTGATGTCATTCTGCCTATTTTTCAGGATTGTAGATGGAAGCATCAGCAGCGAGGCTGACAGAACTAACCCCCGTGCTTCACCGCTACTGCAGAATGACTTTTCCCGTCTGCCACCTACACTACTTTTCATCGCAGAAATCGACCATTTCAAACATTCAAACTATGGTATGACATGAACATTTGTTATACCTTTTTAAAAATATTTTCATGGCTCAATATCTTTGCCTCTTCACTGCCAAGTAATTTCCGTTGTACTACGAAGAGGGAAACGGGGTTGTTTGTTTGAGAGTTTTAAGTTCCTACTTATCACTAACAGTTCAGTCATGAGATTTCACTGGATGAATTCTTCTGATTAGTTTCATGACTTGTGTAGAAGATTCAGCACACAGAAGAAAGATAAAAGAGCACATTGTGAGCTGGGCATGTTGCCTGTTGTGTGGGTAGCTCAGTTGTATTGATATGATAATTTGGTAACTTTTTTTGTTTTCTGCTCAAAGATAAGCATTCTCTTTCTTACAAGTTTTAAGAATGCAGAAAGGAAGTTGCTCCTTTTAGATGGTACATTACAGCATTGTTCTCAAAATGACAATTGGCAGGGTGTTCAGTTTTGTGTATTGCTGTTGCTTTAAAATATTCTACAACCATAGTTTGGTCTTTTGTCTGTATGTTCACATGTCTGTGACACTTCAACATAGGAAATATCACTAAGTGACAATGTTTAGATTCAGATAACAGCATGCTGTTCATGTGCCATTTCTGTTTGATAGGATACAGTCTTAGAAATTTTTTGGCTGCTCTCTCATTTCTCAAAGATCTCTCAGTTGTACTATTTTATATTATTATTCATGTCACTACTTTTTCCTCAGAGTTCAAGGGCAAGCTGAAGGCTGCCAATGTAGACTGTGAGAGTAAACTGATGAGGGGTGCCATGCATGGGTTCTTCTCTCTTCCTGGTGAGTCCGCTGTTCTAAGAAAGACCCGTAGCCTTCACAAATTCAAGCAGGGACTGGTTTAGTGTGACTTTTTCTCCCAATCATTCTTCCACTGTCTGATTGTGGAATATGTAGCTTCAGATCAATGTTTTTTTTTGGTGGTAGTTTTCCCCTAAGTTATAACTAGGCCTTTTAATGGATGGTCAGAATTAAGATAGAATTTGTTGAATGTTGTAGATTGCTGTTTCCAGTTTGGTTGTTAGGTTTGTGGAAGTCACAGAATGTGGTAAAAGAAATTTCAAGTCTTAATTGATTTATTATTTCTATCTCCCTGGTAAAACAAGCTGTAGTTGACAAGTTTATGACGGTTTTAATCCCACTGTGATGGCCAGTACTGGATCATTTGATAAATAATAGCATTTGTATATCGTATATCCCAGCTTAATTGGAAGCTCTATGTGCTATATTACCTGAAACATCTAGAGGTGTCATCTGTGATTCAGAAGTTGATGTGTAATGACCCTTTAGCCTTCACGGTCGCAAACTGCTCTTGCACATTCTGCTATACCTAGGCCTGTCTTTGGTCTTAATGATGTCCATCTATGATACTCTTTCTCTACCTCTAGCTCTCCTGACTCACATCCTTCTCCCTAGCACCCTTTTCACAATGGTCTGGTGTCGTTTTAAGTTACCAAAGTATTGTATTTTTCTACCTTTTTTTTTTGTTAAGTAGGGTTTGTCTTATGTGGAGAATCTGACACCCCTCTTTGTTAGTCTTTTTTGCTTTCCAGCTGATTATGGCCTTTCTGCAGTAGCACCACATCTCATCTCAAACACAGCTATAAATTTTGTTTTCTTCTTTCGTTGCTGAAGTCCAGGTCTCAGCGCTATAAAGGAATATTGGGAAGATGTAACACTTCACCATTTTCTTTCTTAAAGGTAGAGATTATTGCCTGGAGGTAAATAATTTGTGCATTTGGCTGAATCTTGTTTGTTACATTTGCTATCCTTAAATTTATTTCTTTTTCACTTCTGCCATCGTCTGTGATTGTTGCCCCTAGATATTTGAACTGGATTGCCTTCCTTGTCTTCAGCACCTCCTGTCAATCTTTTGTTGTGCTTTCTTCCGATGAGTTTCTTAATATTGTCGTGCATCTTTTTCGAAAGTTCTGAAATGCTATGTTTGGTCAACCCTTCTATATGGCTGTGAATGCTGGACAATCACTAAAGACAGTGAAAATAAAATAGAAGCTACAGAAATGTAGTTTCTTAGGAGACTGCTAAGAGTATCGTGGAAGGAAAAGAAATCAAATGAGGTAGTGCTTGATGAAGCCCACGTTGGTCGCTCAATGTTAAAAACAATCAGGAAACGACAAATGCAGTTTTTGGGACACATAAATAGACATAAGGGTCTTGAACACCTAGCTCTCACTGGCAAAATTGAGGGCAAGTGAGGCAGGGGAAGACCCAGAACAACATACTTGGGTAACCTAAACTTGGGTAACAGGGAAAGATCAGGGAAACGTAGCTTTTTTGAGAGCATCCGAGCAAAGGAATGAATGGAGAACCATGATCGCTGATGTCTGTCGCAGATCTGGCACTGGATGATGATGATGATGATCTTTCTCGAATTATTTTACCTATTTGCTATATTTATTTCAGAACATTCTCTATCAACCCAAGTTGTATTTTAGTTGGATTAACTTGTCTAAGTCTTTGTATTCGGGTATATTTTTTGGCTCTCTTCCTCTTTGTCATAAGATCTAAGATTTCCTCAGTGATACATTTTTTTCTGTTATTCTCTCTTTTATTAGCATTCTACTCCACATGTGATGCTATCACTGAAGTTTTTCCATTTAACATTTATCTTTTCATTGCAAGTTTCTCTTTTGTATTGTTTCATTGCTTCATTTTTGAGAACTTCGTGTCTGTTTTTAACTTCCACTTGGTACCCTATTCTTTCTTCTGTTTTCAATTTCCCATTGTCAGTATAAACGTTTGTTTTCTTACCAGCCCTGTTCTTCAAATCCTTCAGCTTTATGGTAACTTTTGCAATGAGGGAGTTGTGGTCAGGGTTTATGTCAGCTCCTGGATATGTTTTACATTCTTTCATGCTGTTTCTCAATCTTTTTCTTATCTTGATGTAATCCAGTTTGTGTCTGTCAACATGTCCAGGGCTTTTCCAGGTATATTATCTTCTGGCTAGTTGTTGAAAGTAGGGTTTTGCCATCCTTACATTCTTCTCACAAAAACTTACGTCTTTCACCTCTTTTGTTTTGTTCTCGTATTCCTTTGTTGCCAGTTATGTCTTGGTATTTTCCCTTTCCAACTTTAGCATTTAGGTCTCCCAATACTTCATTCGATTTTACTTCTTTCAGGATCCTATCTGTTTCTTCATAATATTCCTCAATCTTTTAATCTTCATTTGTAGAGGTTGGGGTATAAGTATGGAGTATTGCGATGTTAAACAGTTGCTTCCATTTTCGGTGTGATGTTTCTTTTGCTCATTGGCCTATATCTCATAGTCTATTTCTCAAACTTTTCTCTCAGGAATATTTCTACTCCATGTACATATTGCCAGCCACCAGATTGTATGAGGAGGAAGCTATTTTTCTATAGTATACACCTTCATTGGTCCATCTCGTCTCTCTGATATTCATAAATTCAAGTTCACTTACTTCTTTTACTAGATTATCTAAATTCCCTGGTTTGTAGAGGGCTCTCACATTCTATGTTCTATATTATTACCCTTGCCAATCCTAGAACACTCGGAAACATTCTCAGCTTCCTGGAAAGCATATAGCGCAACTGACCAATTAAATGCTCAAACACTAACAAACTGACAAGATCTTTCGCTTATTCCAGATAAGTTGGAATCCTCTGCAAAGTCTAAGTGAAATGAAACAAAATGGGCAGATTAACCCTTAGTAATTGTTTTTTTCTACTCAATTAGATAGGTGTAAACAAGTAAATGTGCTAGAGTAAATTTGACATATGTTGGACAAGAAAGTTCAGGGATAAGATCTAAATTATACCATGAGTGGTTTATGAATTTGTTAACAAACAGTTTCTGTAGATCTATAGAGTGTGGGTGAAGATCAGGTCTGCCTAGATGATGTGTTTCTTCTCGATAGTTTGTTTCAACTTCCCTGAATTGTATACATTTAGGATGAATTTGTAAGAACCCTGTGTTGTTTCGATAATGAGTGAGTATTTGAATAAATACTTCATTTTTCCTCAGGATGAAAGGCTTTTGTAACATATGTAGTGGTACTTTTGTGTTCATATTTGATATATTACATTCATTATACGTAACTTCTTTTGCACAAAGAGGTCTTACTGAGTGCATTTTCAATCTCATAGCTTGTCATCCTTCATGGACTTTCGTTTAAAGACCTGTATGCCAGTGCCCTTTATAAAAAAAAGATCTTTCACCCTTTCAATCAATCTTCATATTATTTACAGGTATGTTTCAAGAGGCCAACCAGCGGGCTAGAGACATCATAGCGCAGTTTTTCAAGAAGCATGGAGTCTCTTAATGACAGTGAATGTTGTGGCGAACGTTAGCTCCACTGACCGTACAAGAGACTTAGTTTTGTGATGCTGAGACTGTGACATGCAGACTGTCAACTTGGGTTGTTTATTAAATGTAGGTCAACAAATTACTGAGGATGAGCATAACATTTGTTTTTCGGTATTTATACGAACATTTTTGATGTTTCTTTTATTGTCAATGAATGAAAGTCCCCCCCCCCCCCCCCCCCCCCTCTCCGAATACTACACATCTTGATATCCAGCCTATAACATCATGGATGTAGACACTTTGCAACCTTGTTACTTAACTTGGCATAGATGTTTATTATGTATTACTTTTTCTATAAAGAATTGTTCATAGAAGTCGTTTTTTTTGTTGCAATTTGGTAGTGGGAAAAATGACAGTTGAGGGTTAGTGCTTAGTTGGTACTGCTGCTATACAACCTGCAGAATTCCTTTTTATTTGTTATTCCTGCTTGTTTTCCTCCACACTGTTTGACATTCACTTTGTTGATGTGCTATATTCAGTTTCTGCCTGCGAGTTTATCACACAAGTCATTCTGAGAATACAGTCTTTTTTGTCTTTCTCTTTGAATAATTTCTTTTATGTATAGTAGCACCCTTTTTTTCTTTTTTTCTATTCATATTCATTGGCTATTTAGCCTGAGGCTTCTTTTTTTCCCACTTCGAAATGATTGCCCTATACCTGTAGACTTTTTCTTCTCTTCAACCTTAACAAATTACTTAGGTACATCGTAAGTGGTGAACATGGGATGACTTCATGTTTGATATATTGTTTTTTTCTCTTGTCCATCAATATTCAGTTCAAACCCGAAAGAAATTGATGAGATTCTCCACTTCAAGAAATCTTGATTGTGTCTCTGAATGTTTTTATATTCTGAAACTTGTATTGGATGCGTTCAATGAAAGCCTGACTTTATTCTCGTTGCTTGTCATTTTTAATATTTTTTTGGTTTTTTGCTCGCAAAGTCACTTAAGATAGTTTTGCCGTCAATGACATAATTTGGTCCTTACTATAAGGTAGTAGAATTCTCTCTGATACTAAGGTTGATGAAGTTTGTAGGAAGAAAACAGCGGAAGTGTTTATAACTGTTACATTACTATAAATGGTGCTGTTTTTTTTATTTTGTTGGTAACTATTCTAAGTCATGTTGTTTTTAAATTTTTTAAAATGAAACAGTAGCGTGCCGTTTTTAAAAATGCAGACTGATGCATCTCAGTGGTGTGAGATTCAATGATTATTTTGACGGTGGGTGAGATTATTCTTTTTTTGATATGTCTTTATTCTACGGATTTTGCTTCACTGGAGTTTTTTGAAAACGGGTTAGTTTTTGAACGCCATCATATTCTGCATGTGATGTCAATACAGCCTAGCATGCATGTTGTGAAACACACAGACATAGTGGACAGGTTTTCAGGTCCTGTATTTTTTCTTGTACATGTACATTCTTTGTATTTAGCTCATACATAGTGAAATTTGTACGTTACAAAAAGATTTTCGCTTCCCGCCAATTTCTCTTTGTGCATGCCAGACTGTATTTCCTCCTGCTAACAGTCCAGTTAGTGCCAGACATCTTGTGAGTTTCACATGACTTTCCTTATTATTATAATAATTGTCAGTGATAACCAGGAACTGCCTGTGTCTGCTGTGAATGTCAAAGTTACTGAGATAAGGTCACAATAACTCTTCCTTGGCTTCAAACATCTAACAGCAGTCAAAATGAATGGTGTGTCTGACTGCAGTCATAACAGATGGTGTGTTTGAATGCAGTCATAAGGAAAAGTGTCTCTAACTGCAGTCAAAATGAATGGTGTGTATGGCTGCAGTAATAATAGATGATGTGAATGGCTGCTGTCGTAATGTGTGATGTTTCTCAAAGAATTCCTGGAATTCTGGAATACCCCTGAAGTTTTTCTTGGCTCTGTTTTATGTTAACCCTATCCGTACATTGTGTTTTACTATCGTATCCTTACAACGTTTGGAACTCTGCTACCACTTTCCAAAGAGGAAATTACTCGTTAATCCGATCCGTACGCTTTGCATAGCTGTCTGTCAAAATGATTTTTTGAGAAATACTGAAAGTTTCAAAGAGATTCTCGTACTAGAAGCATTCTAAAATGTGAAGAATACAACCCTGGGGGTTCAAAATGACCCCTGGGCATACGGAACACAATATTGAACATTTAAATGATGGTGTAAACCTTGGTCCCTAATCAGGGCTCCTGGCTGACATGGTGGTGAAAACATTTAAAAAATGGAAAGAGAACTATTGGGTTGTTTAACTTTCAAATCCTCAATTTTAATTGTTGGCCAAGATTATAACCAACTGCCCCTATGGAGCTGACAACTTGGGTACAGTCTGCTGTATTTGTATTTTTTCATACTTTTTACATGTTTCTACTGATCACAAAGTTATCAGAAATGATATTGTAGTTTTCTTGCCTTTTTGTTCCTGAGTTAGTGCAATCATTTTTTGGGGTTTACTTATTTTATAGAATTGTTTTATTGCAATCAACTGTTTTCATATCTGTGCAATCAGTCACTGTTGAGAAATCCATTTAACACAGATATTTTATATTTGAACTTCAGCAGAAATATTGAACACAGAAAGATTACACAGAAGATATCAAGACAGTCTTGATACAGGCTAGTCGTGTGCTGTGCACTTTCATTCTATTTGTTGTTGCTCATTTTAGAAGATATTTTTAGGGAGATGTGAGATTTTCTAATTTTCTCGTCTACGTGCAACAAAGACTTTGTTTTAACATTATTCATAGTGTTCAGCTAGAGCAGATAATGTTGGGTCTTTTTATTTGTTGTATGGAATACAATTATTGCTCAATTCTGGCATTTAAAAAAATCTGTGCTGTCAGTTTGTGCCAAGTTTGTTTTTGAAGTATTGTTGATTTTATTGTGTTTTACAGTGTTGCAGTATCCTACTTATATATGCAATGAATCATCAAAACAGTCAAGTTGTCAGTTCTTGTTCTTGAAGTCTTTATTGAACTTGGACAAGTTTTCTTAAGCATCATATAGATTTGTCAGAAGAATAAACTACATGGTAACTTGTGATGTCATCAACACATTGCCTTTTGTGTTTGTGGATGATGATGGGAAAAGGATGTCGGCGATTGAATTGAGACAAGCATTATTACATCAGGAAGAGAGGCAGAAATAAGTATCAAGCGATTATCAGAAATGTAACCGGCTGAGAGAAAAATATTCTAGAAATAATGAGAAAAGTTGTGCCCCACTCGGGTTCAGACTACAGCTGTCACTGCTGTGTTAAATTTGTGGTCACTTATGCTGCTGCGGCTGATGGGTGTAAGTACCAGTATGGGAAGTTGAAAAATGGCAATAGTGAAATTTTGGATGCTGCTTAATGTGGTTTCGTTTCATGCTCAAGCGATAGACAACATTTTTTTGAGGCATTGCTCTTAAAACCCATTAAATATTGGTATGTAATTATTCATAGGCATCATCGCCATGGTAACCTTGGGTATTTTTCTTTTGAAACGGCACCCTACTTGTTGCTTTGGATGTTATTATTTATTGAGCAAACTTGCAGCTGCAGTTTTTTGTGCCATTTTGTGTTTTTTGCACCTTTGTTGATGTGGGACCAGATTCTTGGAAATTCTGGAGCGTAATAGATTTCTGGAGATTCAATGCTTAACTGCTAATTTTGCTGAGCTTTTTTATCTTGAAGATTTTTCTCATTATATTTTAATTGCTGATGTTGGTGTTTTCCCCCTTTTTTATGTTTTTTAAAACTTGTTTCAGCTTAATGTATGGGCCAGTGGTGAAGTTATGTTGTCCAGTATTTTTGGCTGGGGGATGTTATTTGCTGTTATGGAAATCAGGTTGATATGCTTTTCTTTCTCTCCTGAACATATGAGTAGGGTTATGGAGAACAGTAGTAGAAAGTTGTAGTTTTTACCCTTTTTTGTCTGTTTTCATGCTTTTTAAAGCGGATATATTATTTGTGTATGTCTTGCAACACCTCACAGTGAGATATAGTTCAAAATTGTGGCTCAGGTGTTCTCATTATGAGCTGTGGTTTGTTGTATGACCATCATTGTTTGTGGACCTCTCTGTGGTCTGCCTGGGGAAGATAGAGAAAATTACTGGAGTTGTACATGAGTTATATTGGTTTCTAATGTAGTGAGTTGTTGTTTCTTGAAGACTTCAGTGAATGTTGGCTCTCTCTCTCTCACTCTCTGTCAGGGATGATTTGTAAAGAGTTCCACCAAGTGTCAGTGGGTTTGTGTGATTACATTTTCCAGTAGTTCCTTGTTGGCATATTTTTGTCAGTGGGTTCATATGATTACATTTTCTAATAGTCCACTGTTGGTATTTTTGATTGGGGACATCATCTTCTTTAAGCCTCTGGTGTTTCTCTCATATAAACCTTTGTTTGTCTTAATTCTCTTGTTCTGTCTCTCATCATTGTTTAGTTTTGTTTCTTTCTTTTTCACTCATGTATAGAGTTTTGATTGCCAATACATGTACTTATTATATCTTTGAACCTCAAACTTTTCTCTTGTCTGATTGTCTGTATATTTCTGATTTTCACCAAGTGAAGATTTTCCCATAGCTGTATTCCTATATATGCATTGTACTGTTTTGCAAGTGAATCAATACTGGTGTGTGACCTTTTCTGTATTTGTAGTAATGACAATGAGAACTAGTAGCCGATTATAGAATCTGTGTATAGATATTTACTATTGCTGCCTTTGCTTCTCATCATTTGCCTTGATATTCACTGATTTCATATTAACCAAGATGTTTTCATATAAGCTTGTACATGACACTCTATACTTTTGTTCTGTAAGCTATTACTGTTGGTTTTTTTTCCATCATTTTCTAGGATACAAATTCGTCCATGTATTATAAATTATACATATTATACTTGATTATTCAACTATTTAGAGCCTCCATAAATAGATTTACATGAGGCACAGGTGACAAAAGCAAATATATTACTCTATTAGGAAGACATATTATAATACAAGTACCTCCCGTGAAGTGAGTCTGTTCTGTTTATTTACTTATGATAATGTTCGTTTATTTTTATATAAATGAGTTGTTGACCATAACAAACATTAAAGAAGTGTATTTTTAGAATTGTATGTGACACGCTTTACATGTTAGCCCTTTGGTGCTCTTTCTCATGTTATGAAATCCACAGAGCAAAGTCCATATCTGTAATTTTCTCCGTTAAATTCAAATGTGGTTTATGCCATGAAATCCCACTTGTTCTTGTTCTAAGAGCATTTTGCATTATTTTATCTCGTTATGTATATATATCTACAGTTATGTGAAGCAGATTAGGTTAAAAGACAATCAACTTTTGTGTGGCTGACCTGGGTTTTGATCAGTGCGAAAGGCATTTATCTGTTGAGTATGCAAATTTTGATGTCAGTCAATTAAAAAAATAGTCATAATTGTGTTTAAAGGGTACCGGTACAAACCTCATGTAAGAAAAAAAAATGGCTGATAATATTATTGAGCCATTTGGGGGTTATATTTTCACTTCCCCTTTTTTTTTTAGAATTTGGATATAAATATATCAGTCTGCCAAATTGAACCTATATAATATATATGTGTGGAGAAAATCGTTTGTTTGCAGGCAAGGATTCTATGCTGTTTGATACTTGGTCATTGTTGTTTGCTATTTGTGAGCTAGACTGTGGTTAGTATTCTTTATTCTTTCTATCTTTAAATGTTGCACAATAAACATCTTGATGACTAAAAGAATAATTCAATCTGTTCTAAATGTATTACATATGTTAATACTTTTCAATAGTATAATATAATATCAGAGCACTTGGAGCATGGCGAGTCTGCATTTTAGTTTTTCTTTGTTCTAGTATTTCCTTTTGTGCGGTTTTATGCCTCAGATGCACACTGTACACGTACAACATACATTCGATATATATATTATGTTGAGTAATTTTTGTTTGTTGAATTTACTTACTTAATTAGCTGCACTCCAGGTTTTTTCATCTTGCCTTACATCCTGCTTTCAACCATGAAGTGCTATCTGCTTTATATGTAATAAAAAAGATAATCCGTGAGAGTGATGGGGTCTTTGGTTTGTCCTTTGTTGGGTTGGTTTTTGTCTGTGGAGAAATTTACTTTACTTTTGTTTTTGTAAGAGTACTCGCAACACAATTAAGTCATATATGTGTGGAAGATTAATGGTGTTACAAACACAAAAGAAAAGGAGGAGAGACAGCAGCTGTGGGTTGTGAAGGGCTCACGGGCTTGAGCCCCTGCCCCCTCCCCACCCACCACCCCAACTCTATCCCAAAGTAAATGAAAGTTTCTCCATAATGAAATAAGCAGTTGAAACCGTTATGACCGCACGCAATGAACACAAAGTGATCAACTTGGCGGCTTGCTCGCTTATCCAATCACTGTTGTCACCGCTTACAACTATAGTAATCCAGCAGCCAATTAAAATGTCTTTAGAGCTCAGCAAAGATGAGCCCTTTTCCCACAGCCTATCCTTAATGAAACTCCTCTTATAAAAAGGTAGAAGACTGGGAAAAATAACACTGTACCGAGGGCTCACGCTCTCCTAGCCCTGATAATGGGGTGAAAGTTTACGACACACTTTCCCCCACTGACACAGATACCTATGCGCCCATTGGTTCTTTGTTGGGTACGTTCAAATTTCTCGACTACGGCCTAATCCAGCTCATAGAAGTATTATGTTTGAAGTGCTGTGTGTGTATGTTTGTGTTTGTGCCGCTGAGATTTAAGTTATAAATCAGGTCGAACTACTTGTAAGGCAATTTATTAATCACACGAAAACTAATTAGAGGAAATTTGGAGGTGAATCGGCTCGTCCCCACCATCAACAAGAATTTAACTAAGAACAAAGAGATAGAAAACAAAGGCAACTCTTCTTTTTTTAATGGTACTCAAACTGCCGTGGCTCACCGTGAGTATATAAAAAAATCATCACTGTTTAATTCTTATTGCTTGATATTTGGTGGTAAAGAACTGGAAGCAACCTAAGCCCCACCCAAATTTTGGTCCACCCACCGCCACTGAGGAGAGATAAGGACGACATAACTATTGTACAACAATATCTTTTACACATTATACATCATCACACTCACACGTTTTCCTGTCTGTCTGTCTGTCTGTCTGTCTGTCTGTCTGTCTGTCTGTCTGTCTGTCTGTCTTGTTTCTTCCCTGCACTAAATGATCATTATTGTTTCGACGTGCCCCTGTAAAATTCAACTTTCACTTGTTAGGAGAAAGGGGCGAGGGTTTGGAGGGAGCCGTTGGTAGGTAGGCCATATTGCTTCTTTAAAAAATCGGTCCCTGCAGTATCTGTGTCTTGCTTTATCCCACCTCAGTTAAAAATTTGACCATGTCATTGGGTTTTTTTTCTTAATAAAAAACAAAAAACAAAACAACAACGTTCTTTTTACGCCTCCTCAACACAGTTTAGCTCATTTGTAGGCGGGCTTCAACCCTGCCGGTCAGGGCCAACTCACGCCGAGAGGGGTCAATTGCGTGCGTTGGCTTAGCAACACCACAAGCTGTCATGTCGATGTGCGAGAGAACGAGAGAATGAAAGAAAAAACATTCTACAAACAACTAAGACACTAACAAAAATGCCCGTGAGTGGGGACACGACCTGAATAAAGATCAACTCAAGGACCCGAGAACGGACTGCAGAAGAGAGCAGAAGAATTAGTAGACCAAGACAAGTCTCAAGAGGAATGAGAAAGAGGTAGTGTATAGATCTCTCTCTCTCTCTCTCTCTTCCCCCCCCCCTCTCTCTCTCTCTCTCTCTCTCTCTCTCTCTCTCTCTCTCTCTCTCTCTCTCTCTCTCTGTCTCTGTCTATCTTTCTCTCTCTCTATCCATCTATCTAATAATAATAATAGATAGCATTTGTATAGCGCATATCCCCGCTCAGCAGCAGGCTCTATGCGCTTTACACTATATTACTATCTATCTATCTATCTATCTATCTATCTATCTATCTATCTATCTATCTATCTATACATTGGTACATACATTTATGAAATATTATTATATCCAGTTTGCATAAATGCATAGTGATATATTTATACAATATATCTAGTGTGTGTATGCGCACGTGTGCATGTGTGTATGTGTGATGTACACGATATGTATGTGTGCCTGTGTGTGTGTGTGTGTGTGTGTGTGTGTGTGTGTGTATTTATGTGTGTGCGCGCGTGTGTGCGTGTGTTTATGTGTGTGTGTCGTGAGGCAGTGGTTAGGACAATAATTGCTTTGTCGTATCTCCAATGTCTGTTGTTCGATCTCCCAACAATCCGTGTTAATATTCAATATTTCCTTTCAGAGAATCATAGATCTAACGTCGCTCGTCATAAGTACACGAAAGCGAAAGTGGTATTTCAAGGAAACAACATGCTGAACGAAGTACCCCCCCCCCCTAAGAAAAAGGAAAAAAATACACTCCATTTTGTACAGAAACTGCTCAAACGGTGCTATGCAAAGAGGTTATGAATAGTAGGCCTACTATATAACGTCTTTGGTATTTTGCAAAGCAGAATCAACATCAAAAGTGACATAAACAAACTCTGAGCACAAAACAACCGACATTTATTACTTTTTATGATTGTTAACATCAAAGCAGCATTTACTTCTACTAGAGGTGTAAAAATACCTAAGCAGTGAATCTACAGCGAAACGAAAATTCTGATGTTGCATAAAACACAATGTAGACAAAAAAATCGTGTGGGTAGAAAAAGTCAATAGGTTTACATTGTACATGCAACTTTTTCACGATACTGGACGGGTTTAGTAAGATACTGTTAGGTACAATAGTGCCTTCATAAACAGATGAAAGAGCTGAAACGTGTGCAGCTTTTAAACGTGGTAGCCTATTTCCAGAGGCAAACATTGAATTAAAGGTCTACTCACCCCCCCCCCCCTCCCCCCAAGTTGATTCGAATGATAGTTTCCGGCCTCAACGTTTTGAGAACAAAGAGTATAATTCTAATCATTTAATAGAATACACCACACATGATTAAACAAAACAAACCCTCCAAAAAACCCAAACCCCCAACAAAACAAAATCCTCATAATAAAATGCTGGCAATTAAGCAGCGTTTTTGTTGTTGTAATTTTCAACTATCACTGGTAGGCATATTTCATTGTCATGGTGAAAATCTATAATAACAAAATCAACCAATCGATCATGAACTATAACGTTTGCAAAATCAATCTACTATCACAGACATATTTTATATTTAGGCTCTGGGTAATATGGGATAAGGCCATGTTTATTTTCACATACACATTCGCATAAAAAGTAAAGCATGTGCATTTCTCAATTCTGTCTGTCTGTCTGTCTGTCTGTCTGTCTGTCTGTCTGTCTGTCTGTCTGTCTGTCTGTCTGTCTGTCTGTCTGTCTGTCTGTCTGTGAAAATGGTCACTATGTTACAAAGTATTAAATGTCGTACGATTTTGCCGTTATCATTACTAAGGGTGCACGCCAACTACGGGTGCACGCCAGAGAACGGCAGTGGGGCTGAGATTCAATAAACGTGTGGCTGATAGATGCATCAACATCATTCACCTATACGCTTACTTTGTCGGCAACCTTCAATGACTTTTTCATGTTCTCGCAAAACGCACACTGTGTATGTTCAACAGCTCTCAAAGAATGCATTACTTTCAACCTTGAAGTGACTAGAACTAGTACATGTATTAGGCATTGTCAATGAGGCTGGTGAACTTGCTGTGTTGCAAACAACCAGCCAGCACGACGTGTGATTGTAATTGTCAAGTTTAAAGCCCACACCGACACAGCCAACCTTGGATGAATGTGATACACGCACAGCATTCCAGCGAAAAGACTGGGATACAATTATATGGAATCAAACTTCCGCTCTCGGGAATCAGACTTACGTCTTCTGCGTGTAACAGAGAAGAGGCTAACAAGTATGATGATGGTATTCGCAGAAAGTGACAGCATTACAAGGCCAAGTAAATAGAAGGGGGAATCAGACACTTTAGGACAGTTTAACCAGAGAGTTTTACAATATTACTGTTGCTGTAATTGTAGGCTCTCTGATTTAACTAATCATCACTTGTTTGCAAAAAAACTGAGATATTTGCAATAGAGGGAAACACAATAAGATAATCAGATAGCTCTTTTGCTACTAAACATTTGCTGGTAATTAGCATGGCTCAGAATAATAATAATAATATATTTTCACTGTTTTATACAAATATAATTCTTTTTACGATTTACAATCTTTCAAAACAAAACTTGTTATCACTCTTGATGAAAACAAAACGGGTATCTACTTTAACAAAACATCAACGTTGATAATAATATTCTTATGAAGACAGAATTAATATGATTTGTATCACAGACGGAAAACTCGAAGAGAGTCTATCGCCGTTAACATAAAGAATGAATATGGAAACAGCAGAAGTACGTTACGTAAAATAAGTCACAATACTGCCTTAAATAAAGCATGAATTATGGCAATGAAACAAAAAGCAACATGGCAAGTTGAGCAACCGTGGCATAGAATTATAAATCTAATCATTGTTAAGGGCATATAGGTCAAAGGGCATACAGGTCAAAGGGCATACCGAATTTAAAAAAAAGCAAAGCTGCGCGTAAAAGTCAAAGGTCATAAAGCCTGCAAAGAAAAAGAGAGGGGTAAGAAGTAAACACTAAGCGTTCGTTAACAATAATCTCTTGAACTTGAAAAGGGGGTGTGGGGTGTGGAGAAGAAAGGGTGTGGGGGACAGAAAATGAGAAGATAGAGGATGAGTGAAAAAAAGAGAATAACACATACAAACACTCACCCCCTCCACAGAAACACAAACATATACACAACGTACAAGCTACTCACACACACACACACACACACACACACACACACACACACACACACACACACACACACACACACACACACACATATATATATATATATATATATATATATATATATATATATATATATATATAAAGAGAGAGAGAGAGAGAGAGAGAGAGAGAGAGAGAGAGAGAGAGAAAGACATAGAAAGATTTACAGAGAGAGGTATAGAGATCGATCGATGGATAGATATATAGATAGATAGATAGATAGATAGATAGATAGATAGAGAGAGAGAGAGAGAGAGAGAGAGAGAGAGAGAGAGAGAGAGAGAGAGAGAGAGAGATAGAGATAGAGAGAGAGGGAAGGGAGGGCTAGAGGCTAGCTGCAAACATAATATTGTATACTTTGCCCTTTTCACAACTTTTTTTCGTTCAGGATTTCTAATCCAGCTTCAAAGAAAAGCCTTCATTTTGAAGATAAATCTTCAGTTTTAACTGTTCCCTGTGACTACTTATTCTCTTCGTTTTCATCTTCCTCGTCCTCAGCTGCCTCATCGCCATAGAAGTGACCGTCCACACAATCGTCGTCGTCGTCAATCTCCGAGTCCCCCTCATCATCATCGATGTCGTCATCGTCACTGTCGTCATTGACCGTCTCAAAAGACCTGTTAGTCGGACCCAACAAATGAACACCACCGCCTCTGTTCAGACCCAGCATCCCAGTCTCTATGTCGACTTCGCTGAAATAGAAATAAATAGGGTAGAAACATTACGCAGCGAAACAGGAGGGAAACATGAGTGTCAATAATGATAGTTTATTTTTCTTTTTATCATCGGTATTTTTACACCATCATCGACACAATTTAGATCATTTAGGGGGCAGGCATCAGAGCCTGTCTGTCGAGGCCAACTCTGCTTAAGAGGGATATAGCATTCCAGCAGAAAAAACGAGATACTTGATACATATTTCACCCCACGTGGGAGTCGAACTCCGTCTCCTGCGTGTTATCTAAACGCCGGTATCGTTTCTGAGAGACCAGAACTTAAAACATGCCAGGGGTGTGCCATTAGTACATTAGCTCAGTGTATATCATGCTAGGCTATGGTTCGATGAACATGGTTCGAATTTCGAAAGGGGTCCAATTTCTTGAATAGTTTTAGTGTATCGAAAGGGGTGGAGCAATGTGACACAAACACAAGAAAACATTTGCCACAAGTACATAGAAACATTTTACAATAGCGTGTGCGGAGATTGGAATTTAATACAAACACAAGAAGCCATTTGACACAAACACGCGAAAACAATTGATGGAAACGCAAGAAAATATTCGAAACAAAGGCATGAAAACATGATACCAACACGTAGAAATATTTGTCACAAGCACGTGAAACATTTGATCCAAGCAGAAGTAAAAAATCTGGCACAATTACATATATCGAAACATTTGTGCACACACATGGAAACATTACTTTGACACAAACACACGAAAATATCTGATGCAAATATGAGAAAACATTGGCCACAAACATATTATGGAAAAAGAAAAACTTTTTTGACAAAAGCACAAGAAAGCATTTGTGACAAACACAAGGAAATATTTGACACCAACAGGGGGAAACATAGTTTGGCGCATGCACGTAGAACTATTTGAAACAAACAACATATGGAAACATTTGATACAAACACAAGAAAACATAATTTGACATTGCACTCACTCCATAATGTCCGTAATGCCAAAGTGTATCTGAAACCCGAGGCTGTCCTCGGACAAGATGTTGATGCTTGGAGTGTTCCGTATGGTCACCAGTGTTCCCTCTACCGAGCCGTCCGAGTCGATGCTTGACATTCGGCTGTTGGGAAGGTCAATTAGTGCAAAGCTTATAACAAACTGATTTTTTCTCTCTTTTTTCGCATAACAGACCCCTCCCCTCTCTCTCTCTCTCTCTCTCTCTCTCTCTCTCTCTCTCTCTCTCTCTCTCTCTCTCTCTCTCCATTTATTACTTTGTTCTCCCTTCGACGGTCATCCTTTTCACTCATTCTTTTATTTTCTTTAATCCTCCACATTTTTGTCGTTCTCCTCCACTTTTTGCTATTTTCCCTGCTTTTCGTTAACATGCTTTCAATCCCCTCACCCTCTCCATTTTTTATCGCCATTCGGCTGTCATGTTTCCCATTCTTTTCTTTAACCCTCATCATTTTTTTCTCCCTCTGTCCCCCCCTTTATCTCCTTCCTCTTTTCCTCTTCTTCTCCTCCTTCTCCCAATCCTGCTTTTTTCTATTTCTTCCTCGTATCTTTCACCTCTTTCCCTTCTTTTCTTTTTTTCATTTTTCAAATTATTTCCTCCCCTGCCGTTAACCAACTTCCCGCTTGATCCTCTCGTCTGTTTTGTATATCCACTTCCACCCCGCCCCCTCATTTATTTCTTCAATCCCTCAACTTCATCCACTTCCACACACCCTTATTTTACGTCACTTTTCTTCTTTCACCCGTCCATCCATTCCAACCACCCCCATATTTCTCTCCCCCTCCCTATTTTCGTCTTCACCCCTTCCTCCTTCTTCTTTCCCTCTTTCTCCAGCTCCACCCCATTCAACTACTACTCCCCCTCCCCTTCCTCTTCTTCTTCCCTTCCTCCGTCCATTCCCACCCCTCCCTTCTCTTTCGCCACCTCTTTCTTCTCCCCTGCCTCCGTCCATCACTCCTCCCTCTCCCTCCTCCACTCACCTGGGCCGTCTACGAGAGCCACTGGCTGCCCCAGATCGAAGTCTTCCTGCTGTCATCGGCCTGGACTCTTTCCAGGAGGGGGACTGATTCTCAGAACTCTCCACCTCATTGCCTGATTAAAATGGGGAAAAGTATTGCTCTCGCATTCATATTCCCTACTGTCTTCCACACATCGTCATCATCATCATCATCATCATCATCATCATCATCATCATCATCATCATCATC
>NW_004797495.1:630310-631742 GCF_000002075.1 Aplysia californica | reverse complement strand
CACCCCCACCCACCCACCCCCACACATAAGTACTCTCACACTAGACCTCGTTACCTTTATCCAATAACGTCTTGACGACAGTCCGGAACCCGTTGCGAGCGCTGACCATCAATGGCGTCTCCCCGAGACTGTTCTGCTTGTTGACGTCACTCCCACCGGCCAGCAAACGATCGACGACAGAAGTTTTCCCGCCCGCAGCGCTCAGCAGAAGTGGAGTGTTTCCATTTATGTCCGGCATATTCACGTCTGCTCCGGACCTGAATGACAACACAGAATCCAAAGTCGTCAAGCAAAATTCACAGAGTATTTCTTGCTTTTTGGGTTTTTTTTTCTTTCTTTCTTTCTTTTTTTCTTTTTTAAATTTATTTATCTATTGAATTTTTTTTTCGCTCAATACCAGTTATTTACCGATGTGTAAAAAACCCAGAAAAATATAATAAGAAAAACCAGCTCCGTTGACAGAGAAAAACAAAACACAAGACAAAAATACCCTACTCAAAATGTGTTCACAGTCTAATTGAAACAATGTAGCCTAGATAAATTTTTGAATGGGGATGAGCGCGCTCATACGACCTTATGTAGTTGTAAACGCAGTAAAACTTACTAAACTAAACAGAAGGAGGCTGCGTTCATATTGCCTTCCCGAGGCAACCCAGGATATTTGGAATGTATCATGAAGACAAGGGGAAGATATTCAACAAGATATCTCATCACATGGGAATTGAACTCGAGCCTATTACATATTAATTATACAAAGTAGAAACACTGGCTAAATTTTTACAGATATTAAAACTAAATAAACTATACCCATTAAACAACAAAGAGAAATAAATGTTCTTCTCAATTTTAAAAAAACATTTAATGAGGTCGTTTTTACAATACAATAAGAAATCATGATTTGTGTCATTTTTGTCAATCTGGTAAAAACAAAAATTGAACATCGACTCATGCATCTTCATGGTCCTTTTTATAAAGCCTAAGTAAGCCTATAAACAGATTATTCTATTGCTGAATGATGAAATAATAAAGTAAGATTATATTTGTGTTGAAATCCACCATCAGCATTGTGACGTTTGCATAACAGCAAACGAAATATTTGAGAGTGTCAGAAGCTGAATAAAAGAAATATTGTCACGATTCTAGCTATTCTTGAGCACTTGCATTTGTCTAAAGAGTTAATCAAATAATTAAAAAAACCCTGTATAAATGAATCAATGTGTTTATTGTTCATTTTATTGCGTACACACGGTACAACAAGCTATTGATATTGGTTTTTTTTGGTTGATATTTATCAGAAATTTACAGAATGTTTTGTTTTAAGGCGTGAAATTTGTCAGTTTGCCCCAGAAAAAGATAAGAGGGTATGACGATATAATATTGAACGAACAATAAAAACTTATGATATATACAAATTATGTGTACTTTTATATAT
>NW_004797495.1:619108-624108 GCF_000002075.1 Aplysia californica | reverse complement strand
GCAAAACAAACCAGACGCATTCATGCAGTACCACTTTCTTGGAACATACTAGCATTATCATTATTATTATCATTATAAACCCTGTCTATCTGGTTGGTGGTTTTTTTCAGAAACAGAAATATTAAATTCATTTTAAACACCCAGAAAACAGTGGTATCACTATCATGAGTGTTACACAATCCACATATTTGCCTGATTTTAACTTATTGAGGACGCCCATTTTGCACGTTGTAAAACTCGCTGTTTTCGGGTAGACCTAAATAGAAAAAAAGCCTAACTTCGATATTCACTACAATATAGATTTTTTTTCTGTTTCATTTTCTTTATCTGGAACTTGAAAAGACAGACAACAGCATGTATACCGTGACAGAAAGAAATTCGTGTTTTTAATTTGTGTTTGTTGCTTCGAAATGTGCGTACGGCCGCCATTCTCTTTGTTCTGCTGCTGATCGGGCATAATATCTGTCCACTACATCCCAAAAGAGTCAAACTTAGTCCCCCCTCAGGGCCGAAAGAACCAAGCGTTTTCTTCTGTCATACACTGACAAGCATGTTCAGCCATGTTATAATAACTCATATAAATCGATTTTGAATTTATGTAACGTGTTCGAATTTATAATAATTTTTCATCTATTTCCATCGTCATTATTGCCGTCAACAGACCTTTATTCGCCGCCATCATGATGGCCGTACGCCCTTTCCTGTCCTTCAGGTCCAGATCAGCACCAGCGTCCACCAACAGCTCTACCATCATCACGTGATAGTTGACCACGGCAGCCATCAGAGGGGTGTAGCCTTTCCGGTCAGCCTTATCCACGTCGGCCCCTGAGCTCAACAGCATGTCTACGATCTGCCGGTGGTTTTCATGCGCGCTGATACACAAGGCCGTCTGTCCGTCACTGTTGGCCTTGTTTGCGTCCACCCCGTGTTGGAGGAGAAGATGAACTACCCGAAAGTGACCTCTGAAGGCAGCGAGGGTCAGTGGGGTGTTCCCATAAACATCCGCTTTATCGATCCCCGCGCCGCTCTCGATCAAACTGGAAACGATATTTTCGTGACCACTCTCGGAGGCGAACGCCAAGGCAGTGCGACCGTAGTTCATTAGATTATCAACAGCAACTTTTTGTTTCAGTAGGAAGTTGACGACTTCTTGGTGACCGTTTTGCGAGGCGACGAGCAGCGCATTCCAGCCGTCCCTATCTGTGACGTCAAGAGCTGCCCCTTTTTGTTGGAGTAGTTCCACGAGATCTTCGTAACCTCCGCAGGCTGCGAAGAGCAAGGGCGTCCGGCCGTGGTCGTTTGAGGATTGCACGGACGCCCCGGCTGCCAGAAGGGACCGTGTGATGGATGCAAAGCCAAACAGACAAGCTTTCATCACGGCAGTGTTCCCTCGGTCGTCGGGGGTGTTGACATTAGCGCCGTTTTGGAGAAGAATCTCAACAACGCTGAGCATACCGCCGCCGACACCTTTCATAAGCGGCGTGTTGCCGATACTTCGGGGAATGTTTACACTAGCACCAGCCTGGAGAAGAGACTTCACAACCTCAGTGTTACCGTACAAAGCAGCGTGCTCCAAAACAGTGGAACCTCTTTCTCCTTTAAAGTTAATTAAAGGGTAAGGATCGCCATGCCCTTTACGAGACAGTAACTGCTTTACTACAGCCTCGAGGTTCCTGACTACAGCAATGGACAGGGCTGTGTCACGCTTGAAGTTTATCAACAGATCGTCCGCCCCTGCAGCCAGCAGCGCTTCCACCACGGCGGAGTGGCTGTTCATGCACGCACAGGTCATGGCTGTATCCCCATCGTCATCGAGGGCGTTGAGATCGGCTTTAGCGTTGATCAGAACATCCACCACATCCTTGTACCCTTCAGAAGCGGCCAGATGTAACGCTGTGGAGCCCGTGCCGTCCTGAATGTTCACAGAGGCACCGGCGGTTATCAGTTTACTCACGCACTCTGTGTGTCCCCCGGCGCACGCCTGCATCAGAGCGCTGCTTCCTTTTTTGTCTATAAAGTCAATGAGAGCCCCAGAAGCCAGCAACAGCTCTACTGTCTCCAGCTGTCCGTTTCCTGCGCTGATGTGGAGCGCCGTCGCCCCGGATAAATCGGTGGCGTTTACTTCCGCTTTGTTTCGCAACAGAATGGCCACGGTTTCGAACTCATTGTACTGCGCACAGAACATGAGCGGCGTCCAGCCTTTGTTGTCCTTCGTGTTGACTCGAACTCCTTTCTGGATGAGAAGTTCCACGATAGTATTCGAACCCTTGTAGGCGGCGAGCATCAGGGTTGTCTGCCCACTGACGTTCACGATGTGAGGATCTGCTTCATGATCCAACAGTAACCCAACAACCGCTTCGTTCCCCGTAAGTATTCCAATCATTAGTGCGCTGTTCCCTCTACCGTCAATTGCATTCACTTTCGCCTTGTTGTTCAGCAGAACTTTCATCACCTCAACGTTCTCAGAGGCGGCTGCTGCTATAAGCGCTGTGGTACCCGATCCATTCTTTGCGTTCATGTCAGCACCTTTCTCCAGCAAAGTCTCCACCATTTTTAACTTTCCTTGTAAAGCAGCGAAAATAAGAGGTGTGAGATCGTTCCTGTCCACATCGTCGAGAGATTTTCGTGAGAGAAACTCAGACAGGAGCTCTTCATCGCTCCGGTTGTACCTCCTTATGATCTTCGCCGAGCCAGCCAATAACGAGCGGTCGCGAAGGGAACTCTCTTGTCTGGAGGTTCGACCACTGCTGCACATACCGGGAGAGCTCATGCCGTCTGCTTGTTTTTGAAGTTTTTCCAACATGGCGGACAATTGGTCGCTTTCGCTTTTGCTTTTGGTATAATCTCCTCTCCTTCCCTCTTGGCCGCTAATCGCGCTGGAGGCTCCAGAGACGACATTTGGTTCTTCTAAACGATTACCAAGTGTTAGGTCCTTTACCTCGTGTGCATTGGCTTCGGCTGACATTTTCAACTTGTCAGCTTCACTCTGGGAAAGTAAAACGAAATGTTAATTGAAGCAACTCCATGAGTATCATTTATTATTTCTTAAACATTTCACTCCTTGTAATACAGAACACGTGACACTGTAGAAAAGAATCGAAAGTAAAATAAAAATTCAGCAAAACCCAAAAACCCACACGTGTAATAAAGAACGTTTACCTTCCTTTTATATTTTTATTAATCGTGAAGTACAACGTTATGCTTCAAGTACAATGCAGTCGATTGCCCAAGAAAACCTCCCGAGAAGCAACATTGCTAGCTAACCACATCGGCACCACAAAGCAACAACTCAACAAGTCGACGAGAAGAACTCAATGGCAATTACAACATAAGGGAAGAGAAAAGCCGACAAATAAAATATCCACATCAACAGACACAGTTATGTCCACCTCGCTTTACCGAGACAAGCACTTAATAAACCCGCGGGACAGCGGATCACACACGGGAGATCCAGGTTTGTCCGCGGATTCGTAATCGGCTGTTCTCCAGATTTAAAACACCCCCCCCCCAAAACAAAACAAAACAAAAATACAAAAAACAAAACAAAACAACAAACAACCAAACCTCTAAACCCGATCCAGGTTTGTCCGCGATGCTTGTTGGTTTGGTATCGATAATTGACAAATTGGCAGTGACCCGATTTTCTCTTTTTTTGTGGTGGTTGGAGAATGCTTTATGTGTAAGCTTTCAGATGTGTATTATTCTCTCCCCCCCTCTCTCTCTCTCCCTCCCTCCCTCTCTCCCTCTCTCCCCCCCTCTCTCTCTCCCTCCCTCTCTCTCTCTCTCTCTCTCTCTCTCTCTCTCTCTCTCTCTCTCTCTCTCTCTCTCTCTCTCTCTCTCCATGTTTCTCTCTCTTCCTTCTCCTCATCTCTGTCTGTCTCTGTCTATTCCTGCTCTCTTCGTATTTCTGTGTTTTTCTCTTCCTCTATCTCTCTATCCCCCTCTTTGTTTCTCTTCCTCTATCTCTCTATCCCCCTCTTTGTTTCTCTTCTTGTTTCTCTTTTCTTCTGGTTTGTTGCTCACTGTACTTTTGGGGTTTTAAATCAAAATTTGAGGCAAACTTTGAGATGAAAGAGCGTTCCACGGCTTTATTTTCAAAATGAGATATCATTATTAAGGGTATGAATACAAGTGGCTCTAATTTCCGTTCATTCCATCTCTCATAAATGTCACGGTGGCCAGCTTAGTCGTTCACACCACCAAATTTTTGAATCAACAAGTTTTTAACCTATTATTACCACAGTCTCCTCAAACATTAAATAAAAGTTATCCTTCTTAAAGTCTTATATCTGCTTCCTAATGGTGAGAGGGGGTTACTCCTTTTTTTTTTTGGGAGTAATTTTATCAAATAATGCAGGCGACTCGAAAAGGTGCCTATATGGAGTACAAACCGAATCCTACACTAAGAGTCTCTTTATAGAAGGATCTATATTCTTCTTCTTTTTTAAATATTTTGGTAAGTGTTTTATGGCTCTCGCAACTGCATAACGTCATGTGAGCGCGTGGGACACATTACACATTTTCAGTTGGTAGGAAATTTTGAATTTTGCCCGGGTGGCGGCTGAAGCCTACTCTTATCGATTTTAGATCACCAAGGGATCTTTAACGTGGGCAACCTGCACACGGGACCTCCGAGATTTTTCGCCTTTGTCCGAGAAGGCAAGATGTAGATCTTTCCTACCAGAGGATATGGGTTTGGCTGAAAGACAGCAGTAAGAAGGAGCAAAGGAGTAGCAGTAAAAAGGCTGCAGAAAGAGTCAGGGTATCAGAGGAGGGGGCAAAGGAGGTGAGGGGGTGGGGGCAGAAAGTGGAATCGATATTCTATATTCGCACTCGTCCACAACAGCGGACAAACCTGCTGTGATCTGTCGCTGCGTACTCGAAATTGCAAGAAGGGGGACAAACTTAACGTCCCCGACACACGTTTCCGCAAACTGCAAGACAGACAGACACACACACACACACACACACACACACACACACACACACACACACACACA
>NW_004797495.1:614271-616013 GCF_000002075.1 Aplysia californica | reverse complement strand
CAATCCCACACCACACGCACATAGATTATCGATTGATTCGTCAGCGCGCTGCAAAGGGAAAAAAATGTATAAAGAATAAAAAAAAAAGAAAATCAATAACGGTTCATGAAGCACATTGATACAAGTAACGAGTTTCTGCATTGCAATAACAAATCGATTTCTCTCCCTCGGGGGCATGGAGTAAGTGCTTGTAGTTTATGCTCTCCTAGAATTTATTCCCTTCCCCCCACTTTATTTTAAACTGCACGAATGACCGAAGTTAATACCATAATGGCCTATTGTAACTTCTGTTTTCATCATGCCCGTACTGCCTTTGAATCTTGAAACCAGTTGATCCCAGAATTGGTTACTTTTTAGCCGAACACATCTTTAACTCAGCTTGTAAAGTTATCCATAGTAATCAATTAGACGGTTCATTATAAAAAATGTCCTCGAAGATACATATATAGACATTATAATAGTACTATAACGTTTTATCGGCGTTGCTAAAATAAGATTTTGTTTCGTTTCGTAAATACACGTTCTCTTAACACAATATCTGCTACTATTCCTACTTTTTGTATACAAAATGTACAACTCAACAAACAGAATTAGATTAATTTATTAACGACAAAATTATTGAAGTCGTTACCGTTGCCTCTCGACACGTTTCGTTTCGTTTTTCAAATGTACTTAAGAGCACTCTTGTCTCTTATTCTTTGTACTTGGAGTAGGTCACTCCCCCTTTTCACTATCAAACGCCTTAATGATATAGAACTCAGCACCGAAAGTTTGATCTTTTCCCCACCGTATCCCAAACAGGTGGGAACAGGACATAGAAACCTGCATTGAAAACAAAATAACCCAGGCAGGCAGAATGGAAAGAGACAGAGTTTGGTTGCAGAAAGGCCCACGAGAAGCAACATCCAACAACAGGAAAAGCTAAGAAGAAGTAGGGAAGGCGTTCCCAAACAGAGAAGTGAATAGCTTTGCAAGCATTTGTTTCCAGTACATAAAGGGACATTTCTGAATTTGGGTTACTCGTCGAGTTTCCATTTCTTTCAACCTCTTAAGTTCTGTTCTATCCGATATAAGAGCAGCATAAGAGGTCACGTCTCTTACTGTGTCATGTGGGACGTTACCCCGAAAGAAAACTGACAACAAACCAGGTCAAAGTCTTGTGCTCTTTTTTGCCTTGACGCTGGGTAAAACAAACAAACAAACAAACTAACAAACGAATAAACAAACTACTCTTATCTCACGTGCGGTTGGATGGCATCTCTGGTTACTAGACATGCGACACATGTCACGTGGTCAAATTCCTTGCTTTTTCTCCCCAACTTATGACCACCATGCGTCGACTTGTATACTCTTATTCAACCCCCCCCCCCGCCCGAAAAAAAAGTCAAAACAAACAAAACTTGAAAGAACGTTTCACGCAAATAGTCACAAACTGTATTCTCGATCATACTGTTGAGCATACAGCGTTGTGAAAATCCACCAGATCCCCCTTCCCCTCCACCTCCCCTCCTCCTCCACTATCCCATACACACACCTCTTTTATTGACATCTTTTATGGCTCTTTTTCTTTCTCTCAAACATTTGTTTTAATTCTATCTATCTATCTATCTATCTATCTATCTATCTATCTATCTATCTATCTATCTATCTATCTATCTATCCATCCATCCATCTATCCATCCATCCATCCATCCATTAATCCGTCCCTTGATTTTCCTCTTGATTCACCCCTTGATCCATCC
>NW_004797495.1:610034-611182 GCF_000002075.1 Aplysia californica | reverse complement strand
CCCATTCCCTTCCTCTCCACCCTTTCAGATTTTCTCTCCTCACTCTTTTTATCCGGCCTTCTTTTTTATTACTCAAAGATTTCGTGCCAATCATGTTTGGGCCATGAAACGATCATACTTAAGGTTATCAGACACTAGGTTTTTACGACAAGTTTCCTTCTAACGCGTTACAGCTCTTGTGGAGCAGTCCATTAGATTTATTCAGATCAGCGTTTGTCAAACTTTTTACTGCCAGCAATCATTTTTGCCACCTTTCAGAGGCTAACATTTTTCTACCGCCCACCTACAAGTACGCACAAGTCTATATCCCAGCGGGGTAATACACAACACCTGGCACTACCTGCAGGGTGATCCCCACCGCGCACAAAAATTACAAAATCATCCACAAGTGGGCAACACCACCCAGATTGGGAACCACTGATCTAGATGTATAGGTAACCCGCAAAGCGCAATAAGCATGTCCCAGACTTACACATTAAAGGCACTTTTTGTGGGAAGGGGTTGTTTTGGTAAGTGTTTTTCGGCGCTCTCGTGGAACTGACGATAATCGCTGCGTAAGGTCATTTGAGCGCGAGAAAGGCAGTTTCGAAAGGGCATGGCCACCAACGTTAAAATATAACAAAAAGGGGCAGGAATTTTACGGGTACGATACAGTAGTGTTTCTATTTTGTTGTTGTCTAGGAGTCATAGTTTTTACCTGTGCCAAAATTTGAAACCATAACCAAATAAAATGCCGTTGACGGCTATGAGCACAGTCGTTGCGTCACACGTTGCAAGCATTTGAAATATGCCAAGAACATATTAAGGGTTAGTGCGGTGGAGTCGAAGATCAATGAGTGTCAAATGAATTAAAGAAGTATATTATTATATAAATATATTTTCTCTGGCACAGCATAATGAATCGGACTCCCTTCTGTAAAATGCATGCAGATACAACAAAAAGTGGCAAAACAACAGCTAAAGCCAATTGGTTCCAAGTTCTGAGGACCTCAAAGCATTCAGAAATATCGTTTGGTTTTCCGTGTAAATGATCTCATGAGCTCAAGATGCTTAAATTATCTTGAAATGTCCGTAACGAATTTTTCTTCAAACCCGTCTGTGGTGGGTCAACCCACACATAAGTGTACGCCGGGAACGAGACTATCCCC
>NW_004797495.1:608551-609923 GCF_000002075.1 Aplysia californica | reverse complement strand
CCCCCCCCCCCCCCCCACAGAACGGCGTTGAGTAAAATGTCGTTTCAATTGACTAGAATTTCAAATTTCCCTTCAGAGTTAATATATTATACGAATTTCAGTTCTGAAACACCCACCACTTTTTCAGTTAATAAGAAATTCAATTTCTCCGAACTTTTGCACCAAAATGGACATCCTCTCTCCCCTTTTGATGGCCGCCTGCCACCACGATTCGTTAATGTCAAATAAACTAACAGATGGCCAAGAAATTTCTGAAACTTTTTGAGGGAAATAAAAACCAGAAAATGAAATGCTCCCATCCTTATCATCAATTTTAATGGAGGAAATGAAGTGTTTTAGAGAATTTTGAATTACACAATGACATTTTGATCACATGAAAATTGATGATGCAAAAACTGCGTTGTTCAAGAAAAATATAAAATCTTGGCATCTACGAGATTTAAATTCTAACTTGTCAGTGTCAGTTGAGGTGAACTATCTCATTAGCTGCTTGTACTAAGAAATTAATAAGAATACAATCCAGCTAAATTATTGCGTTCTTCTGACCAATACTAAGATTACCGCTTCATTAGTAAATAGCCTAGTACATTCCCAATGCTTGACTGTTGTATCACATTGTTAACAAAATTATAGTTATTTATGGAGAAAGTGAAGACTTCATATTGTTCAAAAACAATGCTGATACTTCACATTAGTTTTACATAATTATTTATTTTAAAACGCCCAGAGCCCATGTGTTCTTTAATCGTAGTTGATCACTATAAAAATATAATGTATTATTAATATGATTATTTTCCGTATGATATATTATGCTTAAGTAATGTTTGTGACTTTTAAAACCGAAGAGCAGTTTGTTTTCTGCCTGTCAACCTGTAAGATTTTCAAATCTGAGGTTGGCTTGATGCCATTAAAGGTTCTTTCATCCAATGATATTCTTTTCCATGCCTTCAAATTCTGCTCTCTCTCTCTCTCTCTCTCTCTCTCTCTCTCTCTCTCTCTCTTCTCTCTCCTCTCTCACCCCTCTCTCTCTCCTCTCTCACCCCTCTCTCTTCCTGTCTCTCCACACCCTCCCTTTCTCCCCCCTCTCTTTCTGGTAAGCTATCGCTTTCTCTATTTCAAGGTCTTACTCTTTGCCTAGTTTCTGTCAGACTCTCTGTCGTTTTACTTCACTTCTTCTATGTCTCTTTCTCCAGCTCTCTCCATCTCTCTTTATCTTAACCCCCCCAGCCACCCACACCTTTGTTTGAGATATTCTTTCAATTTATTTCACCACTCTTTGATATATTTCTTCGTCCCTCCCCACCATGCATTCTCTCTTTTCTTTCTTTCTTTCTTTCTTTCTTTCTTTCTTTCTTTCTTTCTTTCTTTCTTT
>NW_004797495.1:607195-608451 GCF_000002075.1 Aplysia californica | reverse complement strand
CTCTCTCCCCCCTCTCCCTCTCTCTCTCTCTCTGCCTGTCCATCTCTCTATCTCATGCACATTTATCTTCTTTTTTTTCCCTTTCATTTCACCCCACCGTTTCTCATTTTACATTTTCACTATCGCATTAACCCCATGAAAAATCCAACACGCCAATCGTATCACAGCATCCCTTCACCCCCTCACAAACCACCCATACTCTCTCGACCTGTTCCCCCTCCTTATTCTCCTATTTCAGGGGAGAGAAAGCAGAACAACTCCAAGCGCTCCACCCACCCCCATCACCTTTTCCCCCTAATCGATCGGCCGCACGTCTATAATTGATCGCTGCAAGAAGATGCTTGATTACTCTTGTATCCACAGCTACTTCTAGTCCAATGAGAAACCTCCCTCCTCATCCCCTTTTCCTACGCTACCACACTCTCTCCTCTTTCTTTTAGAAACCCAACTCAAGCCCTCCTTTCGCTTGGGAAACCCACCCTTCATCCCTTATTTTTCTCCTTCCTTTCCTCTGCCTTTTACTCTCCACCCTGTCCGCTTTTTCCGGCTCCCGCGGAACTGACGATAATCCATTGATTAAAAGGCTTTATGTCGTCTGCCTAGGGTAAATGTGTCACTCTTGTGTCAACAGAAATAAGAAAAAACACACCTTTACTTTAAAAGACATCCTAGCCCCCCCCCTTTGTCTCCCCCCAACAAACACACACATACAGACGCACACACATACACACACACACATGCAGGGGCGCGCACACACGCATACACATACGTGCGCACACACACACACACACGCACACACACACACACACACACACACACACACATTCCCTTTCTCTGTCACAACACCCCCGCTCCCACGCACACACATACACACCACGAAACAAATAATATTATTATAAAAACAGCCTAAAGCAATAATTGTTAATTAATAAGAGGTTGAAAGAAACTTCTGTCAAGCCGGTGGAGTAAACAGTCTCCTTGAGTTCTAGTATTGAAAGAAGTCAGATCGGGAAAGAAATCGACCCGTTTCTCTCTTTTCCTCTCCTCAGCTATGTCCGCTCGATGATCGATGAGATTCCAAAGAGAAGCGAGTTGACGATCGCAAACTCGTTCGTTCTGTTTCTCTTTTCCCGTTCCCGACACATTGACGTGGGCGGGGTTGGGAGATTGTCAGCAGTTTGAGTTCTTTTTGTGGAATTAACGGTCTGTTATACACGAGAGTACGCCGTTTCAAAAATAGGTCAGAGCGCTGGTCC
>NW_004797495.1:588906-604438 GCF_000002075.1 Aplysia californica | reverse complement strand
GGGGGGGGGAGTGACATCGTGCGGTTCTATAAATGTCATCATCATCATTATCATCATTATGCTATTTCGTGTTAATTGTACCACGTTCAATAACACTGTATTCGTATCCTACCAGTAAAACTACATGTACAATGTGGACTTTGTTACTTTTGTCCCAGATGGGAGTTCTAACGTACACTGATGATATGAGCGCATGTTTGAATCACTTGCTACATCAAACTGTAGGCGTAAGTAGAAGCTACTGCCTTGGTACAACCGCAACGTGAAAACAAGGCCACAGACAGCTTCGGAAGGCCTTGGAAATAATGTTCTAGTTTGGATTCCGCGAGAAACGTCAGTGCCGCTCCTCACTGACGCATCCTCAATGACAGCTTTATCTTTGTGGGAGGCAACGGTTTTCATTTGGGGATTTTTTAAATTTCACTGCCTCGGTCAGTGCGCTTACGTGAGCGTGACCGAACGGCTTTCTCTATGTGATCGCCCTTATACGTACAGGCCGACCGGACAGGTTTCTGGGCCGTACGGCCAGTCGTAACGTGTAATAAGGAATGCGGCTCAAACCGGAGGGCGAAAACAGAGAACGCCGAAACTTAAGCGTCTGAAGATAGACGCGGACAGGCGCAAGTTGGTGTCTGCTAGACTCCGCATATTGGGAGCCTAAAGCCTAGATCAAGATATAGGAAAATATTACACAACACAGCTGGTATTTATGAAGCATATGTTTGGGTATTTAAAAAACTCAAAATTCCTTAAACGTTGCTTAAAATGTAATTCTGCACGGATGCCACCCTAATTTGACGATGCTGATTTCAAAATCGTAATTAGTCTGGAGACGTCACGCACACCGCTCAACTCGAGTTGGCAACGGCGAGACGGCATTGAGAATTAAGAGTTAGCGACCTCAGTGTTTTCTTGTCACATCTCCATTTTTAATAACAGTGAAACCAGTTCACAACAAAGAGTGAGCTGAAGAAGTCACATTTTCACTGTTAAAAATGGAGATACAACAAGAAAGCACTGCGGTCGTGAGTTGTCAGCGAGACGCCCTTCCCACTTTTTCGGCGTTGTAAGTGCGCAGACACAGTGGCCGCAGCCTTGATGATGCACTTTAAAGTTACTCGCCGCGTCTGTTCCGACTTCTTTTCTAAGAAACACAGTGGCTGCGTCTTTCGGTTCAGTCGGTTCATTCAGACACGTGTCAGTCAATGAGGATGGCTAAAGAGGTTCTTCAATTGTTGATGCTTTCATGGCTCCATAACAGGAGACGATCCCGCCGTGAATAAAAAGAGAGACACATATATATGGTGAATACCATCACCTGATGGCAGAAATCCTTTCAGACGAAGAAAAATGCCTGAAATATATCCGGATGAGACCCTCCACATTTCAGCTCCTGTTGGACAAAATTGGACCCTACATAGAGAAGCGAACTACCAATTTCCGGAAACCCCTGTCAGCAAAAGAGCGTCTGAATTTGGAAAAAGACTGCTGGCTGACAAGCTGGAGTCACCACAGGATACAGACAGTGACACAGCCCTCCCATTTGCATTCGTAGCAGATGATGCATTTCCATTGAGAGGAGATTTGATGAAGCCATTTCCAAACAGACAATTAACTGACGAGAAAGAGCTTTTCAATTATCGCCTATCACGTGCGAGGAATTCAGTTGAATGCTCTTTTGGTAGGATTTCCCAAATATGGTGCATACTCCTGCGCCAAATGGATGAACAGCCAGAGTCGGCAACAGATGCAGTCAAGGCAATCACAGTGCTCCACAATTTCATTATCATGCAAGAACCTGGAAGATCGGTGCTACGGCACATGATTGAGGATGACGTGGTTGAGCCACGAGCAGGCCTACCAACGTTCGGCAGACTAGAAGTTATAAGGAGCAGAGCTACCAAAAGTGGAATGGAAGTGAGAAATGCTTTCATGGGATATTTCTCGTCACCGCAGGGTGCATTGCCATGGCAAAACAGCAAATGCTATAACGTCTGATCAGTCCACGCTCTCATTTAAAAAGGGTTATTGCATCTCTTTTAATAAGCTAAAGTAGGCCTATAGTTTGAAACAAGTATACACGTTGTACAATGTACATACGTTCAGACAAACAGACGGATAGACAGACAGACAGACAGAAAGAAAGAAAGAAAGTTCTTACCATCGCATCCAACTTCGTTGGCTGCTTTCTTCCATTCGGCCGATATCATGGCCCTGTTGCAGTAGTTTTGATCTGCTTTGTCATAAAGGCATCTTTTTTTCAACTGCGTGTATAAATGCCTCCGACTTCATTGTAGTCAAAATGCAACAATTCACTATGACCACACCCAACACGCACCACACAATCACGCCACAACAGTTCAGCCGCTCAGCAGACGCTCAAAATTTTATTTCAGGAGCAAGTGCACACGCTGAATTTCTGCTCCGCGCCCACTATAGCGCCGTGCCATCAATCCTTCGTTAATAAAATTTGGCGATGCAACTTTTCGGAGAAAAAGGAGGCAACCGAAAAAGGAGCGTGGGAGAAGCGTGCACGGTGTTTTGAGGTCTTTTGGATTCCGATGAAGCCGACCCGAGCTTAAAGCCGCCTGCAGTCTGCCAGTTCTATGTGGGGCAAGCTGGAAATCATAAGAGAATCTACCTTTCTGCGCTTACTCATTCAAGTCTCTGAAATCGGCATTCTATGTTTTCAACATCCGGCGAATGGCCGGCCGGATGAAAAAACCCACAGCCGTTGCCTGTGAATCTGACGTCCGTCTATCTGGCCTTTGAAGATCGTGGCGTGTAATAACATAAGTTTCCTCGATTTCATCTGGCCGTACGGCTTGTCTACGGTCAAAAACTTGTCCGGTCGGCCTGTACGTGTAATAGGCCCTTTAGTGCGTCGTTGGTGCTACAATTGTATCGTACTAGTACTAGATATCTAGATGCTAGTAGATATTCACGCTATCATTTTATAGGATTTTTAAGATGTCGATTTTGTGCTTTTTTATTTTGTTAAAAAAAAGATGTTTAGCACGTCTTGCCAATATGTTATTGTTAGTGTTTTTTTACCGCTTGTAAAATGGTTGCAGGCACATATCCTTCTCAGAAAGTTGAGATTGCTTCAGAATGCTATAGATTTACTGGTGTATTAATATATATTGGTTGAATGTAAATTTGGGGTATACTATTGTTATTCATTTATTCATTTATATATTATTTATATAGATCTATACATGCTTGCATGCATGCAGTATGCATCATGCATGTATGCATTTTCTTTTTCTTTTCCAGGGGGGGGGGGGGGTAATACTGCCCGCATAATATTACGATGGCATAATGAGATTAATGGTGATGATTTTACTGCCATTGTCGTAGCAGCTATTGCTGCTTCTGCCACCACCACCGTTACTATTACCACCACCACCACCACCGTTACTATTACCACCACCACCACCACCGTTACTATTACCACCACCACCACCACCGTTACTATTACCACCACCACTACCACCGTTACTATTACTACCACCACTACCACACCACCACCACCACCACCGAGAAACTATGAATGAAGAACAATAAATGTTACGTTGTACAGGTCATAATACGTTTATGTCATTAGTGTCCTCATTGTCTGTGCATGCTTTTTTCTGCTTGCATGCTTTTTCGACTGTTAGCTAGGGCTACTCTTAGAACACTACAGAACTCAACGGAGGGGGCGACAAGATACGGCTAAAAAAGAATCAGCATGCACATCCCCTACCCCCTCACGTGAATACACGCTTTCCAACGTGACTAGAGTGGGGCAACTGCTTTTGTGAGGAGTGCCGTTTAAATTATACTGAACACTTGCTTACACACGTAACCCGTGTCTCACCCGCCTGAAGCTCTTTGTGAGGCTGGCCTTATTTGTGACCAGAAGAATGTTTAAAAAGAAAAACGGAAAAAAGCCTAGATCTACAGCAATTACAGAAATTGTGCGAACAAAAATGCAGTTACAATACACAAATCATGGTAAATCAAGGGTCAACACTTTATGCTATATCATTGATTTTCTTTTATTGATCGACAAAATGGCCATTTAGTTGCCATCGTATGCGAATAACAATAAGATGCGACAGCAGTTTGTTTAGCTATATCTGGGCGTGTGTGAATCCACAGGTCTTGGGAAATCTGGGCACGTCTCAGGGGCTTCAGTAGTGATGTAATCGCGATTAACACACTCTGCAGAAAGCAATAAAACAAGTCTTGAGAGCAAGAAGATATCAGGAAATGCACAAAGATTTCAAAATGGAATAACAATTCATGGCAAAGTGTATTGAAGTTTTACTGTAGACTTTATTTAGTCTTTGTTATGTTTATTTAGTCTTTTTATGGTTTTGTCAAAACCCGATTTAGGTACTTCAATTTGCATACTTGCAATAAAAGTGTAGGCTCCTAATGAAGGTGGTGAAAGTTTAAATTTATCTTGAGTTAGAATGCTTGACTTTAGAAATGGTTGTACTATTGAATGATCGACAAATAAAAATGTAGATGTATTAAAATACCCGTCACGTTAGCACATTTGAGTAGTTGTTTTACGGCACTATCAACTAAGCTTTGGTCATATTAGCAAATTTGAAAAGACGTTTACCTAATAAAATAGTACACATGACGAAATACGTACAAATGCGCGTGTGTGTGCGCGCGCGTGCGCGTGCTCGTGCACTCGTGCGCTCAATAATTAAGTCCGTGAACGAAACAGCAAAAATAACGAGTGGTTCCGACCTGCAAGTTCCATGGCGTCCTTGTTAGGGTACACATGTCCGTCAGAGCCACACTGGGGGTCATGTTCCAGTTTTATTGGTCTGCGACAGCAGCACCGATCTTCCAGGTTCTTGCATGATAATGAAATTGTGGAGGGGGGGGGGGGGGTAGAAAATCAACGTTGCCATTTTTGTTCAATCCGTCCTTACTTGAAAGTATTGCCTTTTGTGCTCTTTGTGTTCTGTTCTCAAGCTGATACCATGTGAATCGCCGACTGAAAATTATAGCCCCTAATAATGGCCTAGTCTTTTTGTTTGTTTTTGTAAAGTGTTTTACGGCGCTCGCAACTGCATAAGGTCATATGAGCGCGCGGGACACCTAATATTTTCAGTTGGTAGGAAATTTTGAATTTTGCCCGGGTGGCGGCCGAAGCCTACTCTTGTCGATTTTAGACCACCAAGGGATCTTTGATTGATTGGGTAGATGTTTTACGGCACTATCGACACAATTTTGGTCATTTAAGCGCCATCAGGTTTCACCGCTACAAAATCAGACGTGTTTTTAATAAAGAGTCTTTCGGAGCTCGCAACCGCAAACGATCACACTATTTCTATTATGCTAAAAAGACGAACAAACATTTATAATTTTTTGTAAATATGGAAAAGGCTTATTTACATTTGTAAATACAATACAAATTTCAGTGTATGTATATATACACCGTATGTTTATATACACCGACAACGACAACTATATATTTTCACATTTTATTAAACAGTCCAATTTCTTTTATAAAACTTAAAATTCTTCTAGGTTCTATGATGTTAAAAAGGGTTTTAATATCTTTACATTTAAAATATTTATCACGGACATAATTAAAGTCGACACATTCCATTAGGATGTGCCGAACTAAGGAGATTTGTGTTGCACGCCACGCAAAAAGGAGCTTCCTCTCCTTCCAGCAAATGTTTGTGCGGTGACGTGCGTGTGTCCTATTTTTAGTCGGGTAAAAATTACTTTCTCTTCGTGGTAGAGAAATTGGTTTCCTGGGTGTAAGTTTCGGTTGAATGTAATGGAGTTTGTTGTGTATTTGTTGATTCCAAATTTGGGACCAGGAGGATGTGATGTGTTCTTTTACTTTCGGTTTCATGTCATAGAAAGGGATTTTACTATTTTGGTTTTCAGGTAGTTTTAGAGATTCTTTGGCAAATTGGTCAACGGCATCGTTGCAATCAATGCCTACATGGCTTGGAAGCCAAGCTATTGTAGTTTTTCCAGACTGATGTAGAAAATGCAGTTGAATGATAAGTTTCAGAATTCTGTTGTCGGAGGTGTCAGAGCGCTCTAAAGATTTCAGACAAGAGAGAGAGAGTCTGAAAGGATTAGGAAGGTAGACTTGGTTGATTGATCTATAATATTTAGGGCCATTTCAAGAGCTGTAGCCTCAGCAGTGTAGACTGAAGCTTCTGGGTGGTTTCCTTAAGCTTAAGCTGTGTGGCGATGCAAGGGCAGCAGCTCCTACTGAGGAGTCCCTTTTGGATCCGTCTGTAAAGAGTTTCTCTGCTTCAGGGTATCTATTTATTAGCTGTTTGTATGAGTTTAAGTATGTTGTTTTGTCTGTAGACTTTTTGTTGTGTTTTTCAAGACTAGTATCTATGTTTGGTTTGGATAAATGCCATGGAGGTATGCTGGACATGGCAAGGGGCCCGATTATGTCTTCAGAAAAATCAATGTTTTTGAGATCGTTCTGGATTCTTATTCCGAAAGGGCTTACTATATTTCCTAAGGAGGATAGAGTTTTTAGGTCTTCGGGAAGGCCAAAGACATTTGTGGGCTGGGTTTTGGGGTACTGAGCTAAGTTTGAAAGCGTACTGCAAAGCGAGTTTTTTCCTTCTTAGTTCCAAAGATGGTTCGTGCTCTTCTGCCTGTAAACTTTCTACAGGTGAAGCACCAAGGGATCTTTAACGTGCGCAACTTGCACACGGGCCCTCCGAGATATGGCCTAGTCTGAACTTGGGTTTCAGCAGATCGTAGAGGCACAGTTGGGGGGGGGGGGACGTTACATTCACGACAAATCTGTATTATATAACTCGACAAGATGAGTATTGAAGAGTATTATTGTACAAAGCAGGAAATACGGAAAAAGGGGGGGGGGGGATACCAGGCGTTTTGGACAATAAGCTTTTTCTTTAAATTGCTGGTCTGGAAATACATTTATAAATTAATGTTACTAGACATCTGTTTAAACATCTGTAAACGTAATAAAGAAGTACAAATTAATGTTACAAAGTACCGGTATCGACACAGGCATAACTGGATTCCTATCTATAAAAACTACAAGTTGGATTTGTGGTTGATCGACTGTAGATAAAGACGCTCTTGTCTTTACTGGAAAATGACCGGACATGAATGACAAGTGTAATGTAGAAAAGTAGGCTATTAGGCTTTTAGTTACGTGCTCCTTTGTGAATCCTAATCAAGACTCCGGGGTTAATGACGCACACCTTGTAAGCAAGTAATCTTTGATTATAATATTCCAGTAAAACAAGCGAATACGGTTAGTCTGGTGGGACTTTTATATTGGACAAATGAATGGTTCTTGCAAAAGTGTAATTACGTTCTTACTGTCCGTAGATAAGTAAGGTTGCACGTTTCTTAAAAAGTGTCCATGTGCTTTAGAAGAATCAAATTCAATACCTCGACGTACTGAAAGCCATCCTTAGCCAGACGGCAGAGACTTTGTTCCAGTTCGCACTCGTTTGAGAACGTCTTGGTAAAGGTGGCACACACAGGCTTGTAAATGCGCGGACACGGTCTGCCAGGTTTGCTGTCACAGGAGGCAGTATTGCCCCGTGTTGCCATCATGGCAATAGCCATTAGGAAGAGAGCTCGTGCAACAGTAGCCATTTCGAAGTATCCCCCACTAAATCTGGAGACGATATGCAAAGGAGTTTAAGTGGTGCACGTAAATAATTCGAAGAATCATGAGGTTTTATTTTATGTTTGCATGGATACATTCTGCTTTTATAATTTCAGAATTAATTCTGTGTTTTATGTTGTCCGTTTGACTTTGAATGACACAAAGAACAGGGGAGAGTCTTTTGCGCACATGAACTTGTCCTGACATAGGCTTATCGAGAAAGGTCCTTTTTCCAGTATTGATCAAGAGGAAATCCACGCCACCCACTCACAGCCCACACACCCCCACAACCCACCCACCCTCACACTTCGCACAAATGTTAACCGAGTAATAGTCTATGTAACAGCAGCACAAACTTTGTCTCACTGCCTACTGCCTGTAGTATGGAGTACGATGTGAAGATAGAATAAATTTCTGACTATGATTTCACCTTTACGTACGGTTTAAAATCCAGCATTATAATTTCATTCTTCGCTAAAAACCGATAATTTCAAAATTGTAAATTTGTTTACATCCAAGTGGTTTTAACAATAAAAAAAAACCGGCTTGGCAAAGTAAGAGAACAAACAAATATTTTGGAGAAGTTTCTCGCTGATGATTTTAGGATGTTTGGGGACGAATTAATAATAAAATGTTTGGATCAAGTCTAAATATTGCAGTCCATGGTCGTCAATTTACTCTTTAGGATCAGTAGAAGGGGGGGGGGGATATTAAAACGCGATACGCTCATGCCAAACAGGCGACAGGACAAGGCTTTAAAAAATTGCAATCAGGTACAAAGATACGATCATTGGGCAATTCTAAAATGTTATGTCGTAGCTACTAGTTCTTATTTTGCCCTTGTGTTGAACAACTACTTGCTTTTTGTCGAGGGTGGATTTTTCTTACCTTCAATGCTAAGAAAGATTATTTCATATCTCAACAGAACAAAGAACATGGTTATCGACGGTACTTAAGAATTATTTCCAGAACAAAGATCATACATGCTACACAGGCACAAACAACACAGCTCTAATATAGAGGGCTTGAGAGAACCTTCTTCAACAAGAGAAGATGTCATTGTGTATGTAGATCTACGTTTTAGAAAGAATATGCCTGTTTCACTTGTAAAAAGCTGTACTATACTCACACACCTCTTGCGCTCTGAAGTACTCGCAGTTGAAAAGTTGAAAACTGAGTGTTGTGTCAATGTTCAACACTGTGGGTTTTATAGTGGACGTTCTATGTGAGAGGGTATACCGACTGCACGGGATTCTCATGCCTCTTGTGTGGTCATGGCAGTGTCTTTGGCTGTGGCCGAAGTCCACGCAAATAGAGGTTTTGAGAATGGATATACTGACCTGAGCAGAAAGCACAGCCAAGTGAGCGACGCAGTAAGGTTCAACAGCAGTCTGATTGCCATGCTTCAGTACAGAATGCTTGTAAAATTAAGCCTGTCCAAGATGTCCACCCACAGTTGATTCGTAAAAATGATCATCTTAGACAGGTGGTCTTTTTGGACTGTCTCATTATGATAAGGAAAAAAAGCAAGCGCAAAAGGGTATGGGGGTGGACGTTTGTATAGGTGGTCGTTAGAGCAGGTTCGAGAGTACTAGCAAAAATTGGAGAGTTCTCATAGGATGCTTGTAAACCCACCCCACCCACTTTTCGACAATATAGCGAGAAATAATGAGGGAAACGGCTCTGCGCTGGGTCTGCATCAAAGCTGCTTAAATCACAAAGACCCTTATGTATGATATTCAACAGCCGCCGGTGAACCATGTGTTTCTTGTGTCTCAAGGCTACCCCCAACTATGCCAACTGCAAAAAACAACAACAAGCCAGCAATACTTAAGCTAACAAACCAGTGTGGGTTTCATTCAGTTCGGTATTCACTCTCAGTCCCTGCTGGAGGGACATACCGTTCCGGCCAGAAAAAAAAAGAAGTGACAATCTCGTGCAAAAACACAACAAAAATAACCATGCATACTTTTATGTGATTCGACATGAGCTTACAGTGGGATTAACAGTGTGACAAAAAAGTGAAAAAAGGCATTTCAGTTTTTGTAAAACATATTGATAAATGGAAGGAGCAAACTTGGCCTACTTTCTTTTCTCTATTTTCTTTTCCTTTTCCTTTTTTTTCGTGTTTAGTTCAAACGAATTACCTTTAGAAGTGGTGCATACTTCCTTTTCAACTATTTTTTCCCTTTCTATTGTCTGTCTACATAATTTCCTGAAAGAAAGTGTGTGTTGTTCCTTTTGTGTACACCAGGCTTTGGATAGACTGTTTGAATTAAAAGGAAAGTTGCTCCTGGATTGTTGGTTCTGCCAGTCCATACGCCAACAGCTATCCTGCGTCCGGACCGAGAAACGATTAGAAAAAGTATAAAGAGTAAACCGCACGAGAAATCACCCAAACTCCAACGTTGTTGAGAAGCTGAAGAGTATAGCGTACATTGGAGCAGTAATGTAACATAATGAGATATCAGGAAGGCAAAATTGTAAAAATAAAAAAAACCCCAAGGGCGACAGATTTACTCTCTCTCTCTCTCTCTTCTCTCTCTCTCTCCTCTCTCTCTCTCTCTCTCTCTCTCTCTCTCTTCTCTCTCTCTCTCCTCTCTCTCTCTCTCTCTCTCTCTCTCTCTCTCTCTGTGAAATTCGTATTTTTTGGCATGTATACTGCTTTCATCCTGGCTATCTAGACCAACTCGGACTGAGTGGGAGATACCATCGAAACAGACAGAGATACTTGACAAAATTAAAACACTTCATCTCTACTGTGCCGAAAACATACCTTCAGCATGGAATGGCAAGAGATTAAGGTCAACTTCAAGCCCCACAAGCTATAAGTTAAAATAGACATTGGCGCATAGCGTCACGGGTACCCACCCACACGTTGGATGCATGAAGTGCGGAGACCCCAGATGGATGAAATAAGTCAGTGTATTTTTAAGTTGGTAATTTTACCCCTCTATCAACAACATTTAGATCATTTTGGGGATGGGCTTCAACCCTGCCTGTTATGCAAGGCCAATCCGGGCTGAGAGGGATACAACATCCTAGCAAGAAAGATAGAGATACTCAGTTAAAATTCTTCCCACTCGGGAATCGAACTCGGGTCTCTTGCGTGCAATAGTGAAGCGCCCATATTCTTCACCACAGGCACATGTAGTACAGATACAGTAGGTAACATGAGTTCCGAATGTAAGACTGTAGTTGACCTCCGAATTTAACGTGGATTTACAGTCGTCCTTTGAGTCCTCTCCAATTTGTACAAGTACCGTCGAACCTGCTCTAACGACCACCTATTCAAACAACCCCATCTCCATTTGCACTTGTGTTTTTTTTTTCTTTATTATAATGTCTCAGTCCAAAAAGACCACCTGTCTGAGATGATCATTTTTCCTAGCCGACTGTGGGTCGAAATCTTGGACAGGATCAAGTATACATGCATTCTGTACCGAAGCATGACAATCTACTGTTGAACCTTGCTGCGCCGCTCACTTGGCTGTGCTTTCTGCTCTCAGAAGTCAAATGACTTCCCGAGACTGAACAATTAAGATCATGGATGCCAATAATTAATTCATTTGACGACGATCAGTTCATGATTTTATTCAAGCCGTCCAAATGCAGAAACACATTCGTCAGTTTCCACACACACATATGAATACTGAATACCCGGCGCAGTCAGATTCTTTCGCGGATTGATATTATCAGACATCAACAAACTACGGCTATTTCCAGAATTAATAAAACCAGAATAGATCAAACAGAAATACAGAAATAAGTGTACTTTTGTAAAACTAGATCTACATTATGATAATGGTTATGTTCAACTTCATTAAAACAATGGTTCCAAAATATAAATCTGATTAGGTGTGTGATTAAACGGTTGTTGTGGTTGTTGGTAGTGGCGATGGTGACTCTGATAGTGTTGATGATGAGGATGAAGGCGTTGGATGTGGTGATGAATTGCTCAGTCCTCGGTCCAGTTTTGTTCACCATTTATACTCAACCACTTGTTAAGGAAATAGTTAAATATGACTTAAAATACCATTTCTATGCTGATGATATCCAAATTTATGGTTCAACATTGGTCACCAACTCAGATGAACTTGTTCATAGTGCTGAAAATTGTATTGCCTTAGTGAAAAGCTGGATGAACAAAAATAAATTGGTGTTAAACGATAATAAAACAGAAGTCATTCTGGCAGGCAATGCAAAGTGGGTTAAAGAGGTTGACCATGATCACATTACAATTGGTGATGCAAAAATTTTATTTTCAAGAAAAGTTAAGAATCTTGGCATCTATTTTGATTCCAGTTTGTCAATGTCGGCTGAGGTAAATTATCTGATCAGCTGCATGTATTTAGAAATAAGAAAAATTAGTAAGATACGTCATCTGATCAACACCAAGTATACTGCTTTACTAGTAAGTAGCTTAATTTTATCAAAACTCGATTATTGTAACTCCTTGTTATCAGGAATATCACTGGAGAAAGTTAAAAGACTTCAAACTGTCCAAAACAATGCTGCACGATTCGGAAAAGAAAGCGAGACTCTGCTATACCTCTTTAACGAACTTTGCTTTGGCTTCCTGTTGAGAAAAGGATTGTGTACAAGTTGGCCACTATATGTCACAAATGTTTGAATGATAATGCACCATCATATTTAACAAATCTGTTAAGACTGTACATTCCAACTCGCAGTTTAAGGTCATCAGCTGACAAAAAGAAATTTATTTTACAATCTATGAAACTTGAAACAATGGGTGAAAGGGCATTTGAATACCAAGGCCCACAGATATGGAATGCTTTACCAAGTACGTTGAGAGAAATAAAATCTTTTGATTCATTCAAATGTCAGCTAAAGTCGTTTCTGTTTTTAAATTAATAAGATGAATATTTGGAATAATTTTCTTTAGCCAGAACACAAAATTTCATGTTACTTTTGTATACTGTACTGTATTGTAAAGCGCCCAGGGCTTTGTACTTTATTCGGGGTTGAGCGCTATATAAATGTCATTTATTATTATTATCATTATTATGAATTGGATTACACATTTAATTTTACGTATCTGAGTGCTGGTACAAATTTTTTCTCTGCCGATATTGGCTCCCGCCAGTTACAATTACTCATCAGTTGTAAATGTGGCAAAACGAGTGATTTCAAATGATCAAAAGTTTGGTAGGACATGCGCAATTATTTGAAGAACAAAGTTTCACCCTTTCGCTCCATCAAAGACTTGAAAGTTCTGTGAAATTCGACTCTTGATCATCTGAGGAGAAAATGGGTTCGGATCCGCTTGCACGCACCGCTTTCTTCTTTTTTAAAGGGGGGGGGGGGGGGGGGGGAGGGCTACAGCTGAAGGCTATCTCGCTTATTACTAGACCAAATTTTACCAAATTTCACTCATATAACAAGCATAGTAAGAAGTCTTAAAATCCGCGCAATCAAATTTGAGAAAAAAGTTTTGCTTCCATGGATACGGCGGCCATATTGGATTTTGTTGACATGTCTTACGTAATGAATACCGCGCTTATCGCTGATGGAAATTGATTGTTTTTTGCCTGCGTGTTAACAAACATTAGATCTAAAAATTTGTCCGTCGTTTTTTTCCTAAACGAATTAGAATTGTTTTGATGATTTGTTTCCTGAGGTAGCATTCAATTTTGCAAAAAATCCGAGAAAATCCACACTCCAGATGCCAACTACAAAAATCTATTCAAAATATAAAAAAATTCAACCGACAAAGTTTTAGTATTGCATCTTCTCTTCATTCTGTGAAGATTCCATGAAGATTGGATAAAAAATGGTAGAGTTATTCAAAAAAGTATTTCGAGAAAACGGCCGATAAAGAAAAATAAAATACATGTAGATCTATTGACTTTATGAGGAAATGGTGGTGACGAACATGCCCTGCATGGGAAAAATAATTTTGAATTGCGGTTTTGGGGGGTTCTTATGCTATGAAATAGCTGTAGGAGAGGCTGAGGAAGCTAACAATGCCTACAACGCAAGTTCCATAATTTTGAGCCGAATTGGGACTTTGGGGTGTAGCCCCCCCCATCCTTAAAAATCTTTTAAAACACGAATGCTTCATCATAGGAATACATTTTGGCAGCCTGGCTGGGCATTTATATAAGGGAAGGACAGAACCTAAATTCTATGTGATCAGTGATCAGATAAAAAGAGGCGTAGTGTAAAGTTGCATGAATGTCTGTAGATAAACGTGATACGTAAAAGGTCACGTTCTATATGTGAGGCGGGCTTAACAAATCTACCAAACTTCGGCAAATTCATCTATCTTTCTGTATCTTCACTGATTGGTTAATTAATTCTACCAGTTTAATTGTAATGAAAATAGGTAAAAAAAAGAGTGGGAATTAAAAGGTAGTTTGTGATGCTGATGCCTTGGTTGACAAAATTGACTGCGTATACTGTATACAGAGGGAATAGCCTTCCGTATGCTAAAAACAAAGACAGACAGGAATGAGAGGGAAAAATAGTACAGGTTTAAGGCTCACAAGTGACGCCTTCCTACATCCTGCTAGTGCTAGAGAATCTTTGGCCTGACTTTGCCCAGTGCGATGGTGGATTAACATTTCGTTTAATGTTCAAATAGCTAAAAGGACTGCATCACCACCAGCCACACACTATGCTCCGACAGCGAGGAGTAGCAGGGCAATCTGTTGGGTATTTTTTCCTTGCCACCCTAGGGGCATACCTATGGTAATGCATTTCCTTTTAGCAACGATAGCAAACAAAGCAAAAAAAACACACAAAAAAACCCAAAGCAAAATACACAAGCGAACAAAAATAAACAGCCCCTCAAAAGATAGCAAAACAAAATAAAAAATTAACCCAAACGTAACCTTAAAGTAAAAGGCAAACAAATAAAGCGGCATAGAGATTCACGACAACCAGTTTCCTCTCGTTACCGAAGGTCAGACCACGGGATTTAATGATCACTGTATTTATCTGTTATGACAAACAAACAGCTATTAATGCCATCAGCAGTTGCTGCCGTTCTAACCTGAGCGGCTCTGATCAACAAGCTGATATTGATAATTATTATTATTAGGAGCTTAATTCCGGGTGTGTTCTCGGTCAAAGGATGATTTTCTGTGGGACAAATCAAGACTGTTAGAGATTTGGATAATATTATTGGACTTAGTGATTAGAGAGAGGGAGACAAAAGGAAAGAGGGAGAGGGGGAGAGGGAGGGAGGGAGGGAGAAAGAGAGGAGGAGGGAGAGGGGGTGAGGGAAGGAGAGTTGGGGAGGGAGAGATAGGGGGAGGAAGGGAGGGAGATAGGGAGGGAGAGGGAGGGAGAGAGAGGGAGAGAGATGGAAGGAAGGAGGTAGGGGTTGATTTGGAGACGCTTTTAATCATCCAAGTTCAACATAATTATTAGTAACAGTTCCTCGGAACGTTGCGCATGGGTCAGTTTGTCATTCAACGTAACAAAACCAAGACCACAAACTCTCGGTAAATACATGATTTTTTTCTGGCTTATCAGGATTGGTGTCAGGACATTAAATCTTTACTATGACCGAATGTCCTATTGCATCATACGGTCATTTCTTTCCATAATTCGATAATAGGCCATAATTCTACCGACCTTTCATGGGCAAAATGTGACTATTCAGCTCCAGCGTTGATTTTGGGATTCAACCGGAACCTATGTAGAACAATTGACACGCGTTTGTGAATGGCCTAAAGCACAGTGCACAGATGGGCCGTTCAAGTCCGAGTCTTATTATCCTCCCCCCTCCCCCTCCCCCCTAAGCCTACCCAAAGCTCTTCTGTAAGCAAGGGCACGAAAATGCACGCTCGCGTGCGTGCGAGCACACACACACGCACACACACCACACACACACACACACACACACACACACTC
>NW_004797495.1:583296-587903 GCF_000002075.1 Aplysia californica | reverse complement strand
ATTATTATTATTATTATTATTATTATTATTATTATTATTATTATTATCATCATCATCATCATCATCATTATCATCATCATCATCATCATTGTCATTACCAGGTTTTCAGGCGTCTGTGGTGTAGCGGTTAAGCGTTTCACTGTCACACACACGAGATCCGAGTTCAGCTCCCCAGTGGGGATAACATTTTTATTGAGTATCTTGGTCTTTCAGCTGGGATGTTGTATCCCTCCCAGCCCAGGTTGGTCCTGCCTGGCAGGTTCGGAAGCCCGCCTCCCATATGATCTAAATTGTGTCGACGGGGGCGTATAAAATACCCTACATAAAAAAACAAGTTTAGCTAGGTGTTGGGTCTTCTCCTTTTTCTCCCGTTTGCTCCATTTTCAGCTAGATCTATATTGACGAGGTCTATAATTGCATTGTTGTTACCAATTCATTTTCGAACTGCACGTTTGACACCCCTTTCAACATGGTAATTTGTTGAAAATATGAGACCTCCGAATTTAACGTCCATCAGTGATAGGACAGAGCCACGTACGTCGAGATCCTGAAATTCGCTGAACAACCCAAGTTCAAGATTGCAAATTAAAAACGATTCGAACCAGGGTCATCCACACCTTAGCTCAGTATAATCATGTTTCCGACCTCGTGTTGCTTGTATTCACTTAAAGTGAGGCGTAAATTATTATTTGTTCTGACTATGTTTCCTCTATACACAGCAGAACGCTGTGCCTTTTACCTGTCACTATCGCGGTTTTTTCGGGTTCAGACTGTCGCGCTGATGAAACTCTCAAAACGACAGGACCTCCGAAACTTGATACATGTACTTCTGATGCATTGAAAGAAGGTAAATGGAGGTAACCTTTTGCTGAGTGTTGGTTTTAACGTTTTGCAAAATAAGACTGTAAAATTTAATCAGCTCTAACTTACTCTTAAAGTTAAGAGATCTGGAGTAAAATGGTAGGACAAACCAATACTTCGGAGTCCAGGGGCACACCCTTTGGCAGTGAAATGACCGTATACACAAACTCTTTAGCTGCTCATTGCAAGGTGGAATTGTCATACAATTAGAATTATTACTCGGCCCACTTAGTTCATCTCAAAGCGGAATGTATACTTATGGGCACTCTAACAAGGCCTCAGCATTCGAGATATCGCAGATTCCACCAAAAACATCTGTTAGGAATAACAATTTCAGCAGCGACAACAAAAGTCAATCAGACAACTAAAGAGTAGAACAAATGATTTAAATCAGGGTGATAAAAAAAACTTACAAACTACTAAAAAACCAAACCAAAACAACAACTGTACAACTTGTTTTGTAAATATCTTCCTCCATACTGAAGTTTTGCGTTTCAGATTTGGACATAACATTTCGAATCCAAAAGGAATTTGTCTGATATTCATTTTAGATAAGTCCATTGAAGGATTTTGCTCTATATGGCGCATTAAAAAAACGACCCATTTTCAACCTTGTCGCCATTTTCATAGCATGACGCACCAGGCCTACAAGTGTAAGTCGCAACATTCGCGCCATATTGCAAGCCACAGCAGTCTAACAAATCAACAGAAGTCTACAGATTTTATTTTTCCCGAATTTTGTTTGCCTGCTGAGATCATGGTTACGTTTAGCAAAGAGCTTTTTGAATTGAACCTCTCCACAAACTCACCATCCTTGACATTTCGTAAGTTCTGCGCACGGCATGGAGAAAATGCTTAGGTGCCCCCAAGACCTTTGACGTCATGAGTAGAAAAGTTCCTTCAGTTCGGATTTATAGCGAATCAGAATGAAAAACTTCCTTTAAAAAAAACAACTTCAGGTCCAACACGCACAATGCTCAGCCCTTTAAACGTCACCAGGGTGCAGATTTCAGAAGTCGAGTCCCACGAGACGACTGTCCCTAGACGATCAGCAGCTGGGACTTTTCTACACCTCAACAGTTTGCATTTTCATGGCAGATCTTAACGTACGACTGTAAAATTTTCATCTTCGTTAGGCCGAGATGACATGGATCAGAGCATGGCAATGTGTTCATGATTCCTTGGTTGTCTTGCAAAGTGGGATCATTTCCTCGATTACGTTTGGTTTAGTGCAAAGCCCATTTTCACCCTGCGGGATATGTTGACTCCAAAATTACTGTCTGTTGGGCATTCCCTATTGTCTCTAGAACTCACTTCATACTGAACATGTATAGTATATGTGGCTTTAAACTCTCATGGTGTTGCAGGTCCGTGTGTTTGGGCGCCATTGAACATTTCGAACGACGCGTTAACAATGTGTCTAGTCCAAAGGAACGCATGAAGAGCACTGCTTCGGGGAATTTTAGAATGAAATCATCGTTATTTTTAAAAAACTCTGTATACGAAATTAAATATTGTTTAAATGTCACATGGATGGAAAATTAAGTGTCAAAGAGAAATAAAGAAAAAAGGTCAACCAATCTTTTCCCGAATTCCTTTACAAGATTTTAAAAAATTGGTGAACTTTGCGTTTTTGGGTGCTTTTTTCTAAGAAAAAAAAGTAACATTAACATTTTCACATTCCCCCCCAGAAACGTCGTCCCTGTTGTAATCTGTAGCCTTCAGTGAGAAATCTGCTACATGTTACTATTACCAATAACTGAAATAATAATATCTATATCTATATCTTATAAATAAACCCCCAACCCAAAACATAAACAAACACACATAAAAGAACAAACAACAACACGGAAATCGTTGCATGTCGTCCACAGAGATTTACATTATCTGTTCATCAAAATGGCTTTTGCTCTCGGAGTTCTGTTCCTTGTGGCCTTTGCCATGGTGACAACGGAGGTCAAGGCCGCGTCCTGTGACGGCAAAGCTCCCACAGCGTGCACGAGAGAGTACAATCCAGTGTGTGCGACCTTCACTAAGACCTTCTCAAACAGCTGTGAAATGGAAACCAAACTCTGCGAACTGGCCAAAGACGGCTTTGAGGCTACCGGGGTAATGGGTGTCGTGTTTGTTTCCTTACAGTTCGCTACCCAAGAATTACAAAGATCCATCTGCTCAGTACCTACTTTTGAGAAATATGACGTAAAAAAATTGATATTCACATCGTGTCAAACTTTTTCAAATGCAGCTCTTTGACTATCTTGAGAACGACTCGGATCCGAATAATCTTACAATTTTGATACGGCATAATGATATAGAACATTTTAGTTTCTGATGTCATGGTTTTTTTATAGTAACTCAAAACGACCAAGTGTTTATAACGGAAGCTGTTGTAATTGCTGATGTTTTTACGGTCCAATAGTCTTAATCAAAGATGCTTTTTAAGTTCCGTAAAGACTAACTTCAGGGGATGGGCGGGGACGGGGGTCGTAAACCCTAAAACCTGTTACTTGTTGTTAGCGGCTACAAAGAGGCTTTCTTTGTCTAGAGGTATGGAGTTAACCTCTCATTCAATAGGTTCCGGGTTCGAAACCTGACAGCGATGGAACATTTTCATTCCTAAAATGTTCTCCTTTCATCTTCTTTCCTGCTTTCTTACCATGCTCTGTCGTCTTCTTTCGTCTCCAGCCCCCCATCCCTTTTGCTCCCTCCCCTGGCCTCCTAACTCTTTCTACAGCCTTTATAATGCTACTTTTTCGCTCCATCTTACTGCTGTCTTTCAGCCACAGCCCTGATCTTAGGGTAGGTAAGATTGAACATCTAGCCTTCTCGGATAAGGGCGAGAAATCTGGGAGGTCCCGTGAACACGTTGCGTACGTTAATGATCCCTTGGTGGTCCAAAATCGATAAGAACAGGCTTCGACCGCAACCCGGGCAAAATTCAAAATTAATTCCAACCAAATTAAAAATGTTTATTGTGTCCCGCACGCTCATATGACCTTAAGCAGTTGCGAGCGCAGTAAAACACTTAACCCCCCACCCCCGAAGAAAAACCCCTTAAAACAAACAATCAACCCCCCCCCCCCCACACACACATACACTTTTCACACATTTTCTTTCTGTCTTAAACAACATACACTCATCAAGAGATGACAGCCAGTTGAATTTGTCTTTGTCTCCACTTTTCTGTTCATATTGACAAAAATTTATTAAAATAGATAATTCTTATAGTACAATGCTCACAAATAAGAAATACATGTACTGAAAAAAAAGTTATAAATCGATGGATATCCTCAACAGAATTAAATTATGGTCAGAAATTAATTAGTTTATCCTGCCACAGGAGGTGTCCAACCATGATTGCTGTCAAAGAGGAATAACGATGGATTACAGGCCTCAGTGTGGCTCGGATGGGAAAGTATACCCCAATGTGGGTTCTATGAAGGTTGCAGGTAAGGCGAATTTCTGTTTCATACTGACCAACATGTAGGCACAGAGGAACGCACACGTGCACACACATTACACGAAAGTACACCCACATTTTCACACAGACACAGACACACACACCACACACACAAACACACACACACACACACACACACACACACACACACAAACACACACACACGCACACACACACACAATACAAATATATAATTATATATACATGTATATATAATGTTATAAAATATAAAGGTACATATAACAAGCATATATATATTATATATATATATATAATATGTATATAT
>NW_004797495.1:570170-577742 GCF_000002075.1 Aplysia californica | reverse complement strand
AGAGAGAGAGAGAGAGAGAGAGAGAGAGAGAGAGAGATGTCAATCCTGTATATAGGCGAAGAAAACAACATGATAATTATTAACTTTAAAAAACCACAGCTACTAAGAAATTAATCAAAGACAAAGGAATCAAAACACAAATCACAACACAGAGTGAGGAATTAGAAACGGCTGCTGTCATGATATTGAAATTCGCCAAAAATGTACTGTTACTGTGAACAGTAATGAGGACATAACAAATTCAACTTTCCTTTCCATCTGAAAAGATGTAAAAGAATTTTTCAATAATAAACTAAGAAACATAGATTTCAGCACAGTATACATGCTGACAAATACTACGGCAACTAATTTATATATTGTGAGGTCTATGATAAAAATGAAACGTAACTGCTATGTCTTTGTGAAATTTCTATTTCGAAAAAAAATATTCTGAAAATAGTTTAATTTTTCCCTCCCCACAATAAATAACCAAACAAAACAGAAGCAAAACCAAAAAACACTAACAACCTAGCATATCTGCATCAATGGGATGTGGCTTTACTGTGCAGTGACATATAGAATCTATTAGAATTCACCTTTACTCGTTTCTGGATTGACATGTTTTGTTTCCCCTACTAACTACAGACTTCAACAAAAGTTCAGGACCACTGGAAAACACTCTGAGTGGTCTTCTTGGGTCGACCTGCATGCGGGAGCTCTTGGATGGATCCAGTGGTTTGATGGCGCTGCCTCAAGCGGACAATGACAGTGTGACACTGCAAGCCTTCTGGCAACTTCTCGGGCTCCAACTCCATCAGGCAACCATGCAATAGCTCTGGCACCATCAAAGTCTCTCAGCTTTCGTCTTGGTGGCATGTTTATGCGATACTGGATTTTGAGCAAACGGCGGCTTATATTGCAACCAAAGTGAGCACAGTTCGAGACCGTAAATCCGTTTATGACGTGTACTAGAAATTTTAACTGAGGAATGACCGTGGTGTTGCATGCAAGTCGATAAAAAACAGCAAATGTGGCTAAAATTCCCAGAGGATTTTCGTGCAGCTCGTGGTGGTTTTGCTCCTTTGGGAAGCTTTACAGTACGCATTGGTAACCATTAGCATTTTCAGAGCTAACATTTTTGAAAAATTCCTTGCCGTTGTTTTTTTTCGGATAAAAAAAATCAAGGCTGTCTGTCAAGGTGGTCCTTAATTTTTGTTGAAGTCTGTATATGAAGCAGGACACTCACATAATGGGCGGTAGAAATATATTCAGTGACATACAATAGAATTCACCATTATACGATTCTTGTTTGATATTTCGCTACCTTAGAGTTACAAAATTCTATTTGCTCAGTCAGTACTTAGTTTTGAGAAATTTGACATAAACATTTTGAGTTTCACAATATCTCAAGCTTTTTTGAATGCCATTCTTTGAATATCTTGATAATCAATAATTTTTACAGTTTTGAAAGAGCATATAGGGCATTTGTTTTCTGATCTCATGGTTTTAGTAACTCAAAACTGCCAAAAATGTCAAATAGAACTTTGTAATTCTGAGGTAGTGATTTTGTTTCCCATGATAATATCATATCCAACGGCGCACACACCTCTGAACGGGCGGTAGAAAAATGTGTAGTGACAGACATGCGAATTCATCATTATATATTAGATTCTTGTTTAACATAACAATTGTTTCCAATTATTCAACAGGACACACACACACACACACACACACACACACACACACACACACACACACACAGACAGACAGACACACACACACACACACACACACAGACACAGACACACACACACACACACACACACACACACACACAGGATGGTAGAATAAAATGCATTGATACAAATTAGAACTCACCGTTAATAGATTCTTGTTTGACATTTTTTCCCCACATATCCAAAGCGACACAAACAGAATGGGCGGTTGAAAAATGAAAAGCAGTAACCTCCATTCAAACAGTTGAAGTTAGCGCAGGGATCTAGGTCAGACGAGAAGAGTCACCACAAAAAGATCAACATTTTTGAGTTAGTTCGTAACAATGTGTATCTACGAGGGGGTGTTTGTGTGTGTATGTGTGTGTGTGGTGTGTATTTGTGAGTGTGTGTGTATATGATGTGCGTTTGGGTGCGCGAGCGCACGCGCGTTTGTATATATATAAATATATATATATATATATATATATATATATATATGTGTGTGTGTGTGTGTGTGTGTGTGTGTGTGTGTGTGTGTGTGTGTGTGTGTGTATGTGTGTGTGTGTGTGCGCGCGCGTGTGCACTCCATTTTGTGTAATGAAAGCTTTCGTATTACTATATTATTCGACTCTCCCCCCTCTCTCTCTCATGGTTTTTCTCTGCCCCCCCCTCCCCTTTTCGTTTCTTTTCTCCTGCACACTCAAACGTGCACTCTTAGTTCCATACTTCAGCCATTCATCCTCCTATACTTCAAATGCTCCCTACTCCCCACCTCTCTCCGTCTCTCCTTCCCCTCTCTCGCTCTCTGTCTCTCTGATATTATATGTTCATTCAGTTTGAGTATAAAGTCAACACGATAGCCATCTTTTAGGGCAGGGAAGTTGCAAGATAGTCAGAGGGGAACAACAAGGAAAAAAGTAAAGAAGCAGAACGAATTATGTGGCACCCTGGAACCATCCGCTATTTCCTCCTCTCTTTCCCCCTCTCCCTCCCTCTCTCTCCCTCTCCCACTCCCCTCTCTCTCTCTCTCTCTCTCTCTCTCTCTCCCCCCCTCTCTCTCCCTCTCTCTCTCTCTCTCTCTCTCTCTCTCTCTTTCTCTCTCTCTCTCTCTCTCTTTTTTTTTGGAAAAAGGAACTTATTTGATTTTCTAAGGCATGTGCGACCAGTATATCCTGAAGCGCAAAGACACTTTGGGCGGTTGCCATGTAGTGCAAGTCTCTCTATCAAAGCAGAGGAAATAGGTGGAAGGGTTTGCCGGGATAGATCTTGGTGGAAAAAGGTCTGAAATTGTTTAACAAAAATGTTTCTCCTTCAGTTTTTTGTTTGATTTTCATGTAGAGAAGCTACTTTGAATATTACATTGCTGACATTTTAATCAATCGATTGATCGATCGGTTAATCTATCTATCTATCTATCTATCTATCTATCTATCTATCTATCTATCTATCTATCTATTTTTTGGTAACTGTTTTATGGCGTTCGCAACTGCATAAGGTCATATGAGATCGTGGGGCTCATTAAGCTTTTCAGTCGGTGGGAAATTTTGAATTTTGCCCCGGGTGGATGCCGAAGCCTACTCTTATCGATTTTAGACCACCATGAAATCTTTAACGTGCGCAACTTGTACACGTGCCCTCCGAGATTTTTCGCCCTTGTCCGAGAGGGCTGGGTGTAGATCTTTCCTACCAGAAGATCAGGGTTGTGTCTGGAAGACAGCAGTAAAAAAGAGCCAAGGATTAGCAGTAGAAAGGCTGCAGAAAGAGTCAGGAACCCAGAGGAGGGGGCAAAGGAGATGAGGAGGTAGGGGCAGAAAGAGGAGACGAATAATGAAAGGCCAACACCTTATTCACCAGGCCACGAGAGCCCCTTACCTATCTATCTGTCTATCTATCTATCTATCTATCTATCTATCTATCTATCTATCTATCTATCTATCTATGGTTATGTGTGCCTGTTCAGGTTATGAAAAAAACACCCCAACTTACTTGATGAGAATTGACATTTGGCTCCGAAATACCCTTTTGGACAACTGCAGAATGGGAGATCGGCAGGTGCAGTGCAGGAACCTCCGTTCAAACACTCGAAGTTAGCACAAGGGTCCCTGATTACTAGTACATATAGAGTAAACAGAACGTATTTGTATTGACTCAGTGCAACACACGCCATTTTTACTGGCTGTGTATTATATAGGTAGATACTTGAGCTACAAAGAATGCTGCTTTGTGGAGGTTGAAAAGCATAGGTATTATTGTCTACTATTGTCGTCGTTGAGAGTGTTGTTGTTGTTGATACATTTAATTATTGTAGATGGTATTCTAGTTCTTTTCGTTGTTTTCGTTTTTATGTCATCGTTGTTGTTATTGTGGTTGTTGTTGTTGTGTATGGTAGCATATCCTTCCAAATCGTTTGGAGCCCCGAAGAGCGTGCTCTTCGTCAGGCCACTGCCTCTCTTGGGCAGCGGGTGAGACAGTTCACTCTCCCTGATTCCTCCCCAAAGAGATACCACTGCCGGACTTCTGTAACGGGGCATTTCTGCAGCCAATGCTCCAAATCTTGGGGCTCCTCTCTGCACAATGAACAGATTGGGTCCGATGTGTTGTCTATTCTATGTTTTTAGGCCTGCAGCCCAGTCCTGATTTTTGTCAGTTGTGACTGGTAGCTGCTGGATTTAATTAGCGCCTCCCGTTTTGTGGAAATTGCCCGTGTATGGGATATCGGGGGGTCTTCTGTAATCAGTTTTATCTGGGCGCACTCGCTTCCATATTATGCGATTGGCGGCCTGAGCCCGGCAGTGTCGTTGCCTGTTTGTGTTGTTATTGTTTGTTGTTGTTGTTGTTGTTGTTGTTGTTGTTGTTGTTGTTGCTGTTGAAAGTGTTGTTGTTGGCGTTCTTATTGCTGTCGTTGTTGATGGTGTTGCTGTTGTTGTTGGTGGAGGTGTTGTTGTTGTTGTTGTTGACGTTGTTATTGCTGTTGTTTTGTTGTTGTTTGCATTGATGTTGTTGTTGTTGTCGTTGTTGTCGTTGTTGTTGGTCTATTTGAGATATACAGAGATCTAAATGTTGCCATGCTTTGAAAACAGTTTAAAAAATGCCTTAAGCTTAATTTTTCTTCTTTTGTTTTTTTAATAAACATCTTTATTTCAAAAGACTGAATAACACAATTTCCGTAAATTTCTTTGCACATCAGTTCACTTTTCTGTACGTATTTATCTATCTATCTGTTTATATACCTCTTCATTTTTTTCTCTCATTACAATTAACAAAAATAAATCCCACCTGGTCCGAATTGACATTTGTCTCCGGAATATCCTTCTGGACACATACAGTATGGGAAGTCGGCAGGTGCAGTGCAGGAACCTCCGTTCAAACACTCGAAGCCAGCACAAGGGTCCCTGATTACTGGTACAGACATAATAAACAGGGCGCATTAAAATTTGTATTGGCTCCGAGAAACACACGCCATTTCTGCTTTCTGCTGGTTGTTAATTACTAATGTAGCAACTATGGCTTTCGGCTATGAAAGATGCTGGGACTTCACAAAATTAGAGACTTTATGATATGTGTTGGTTTTGTGGAGGACCAAGAGTATAGTTACTGTTGGTTATTACTGTTTTGTTGACAGTGTTCTTGTTGAGGTCATTGTTATATTTTCATTGTTTTTGTTGATGTGCCGTTGTTGTGTTGATCTTGTAAATGTTACTGCGGTTGATGTTGTTGTAGTCTGTGTTGTCATTACTGGTCCATTTGTTGTTTTTATTGTTGTCAACCTACCTGGTCCGAATTGACATTTGTCCCCGAAATATCCTCCTGGACAACTGCAGGATGGGAGGTCGGCAGGTGCAGTGCAGGAACCTCCGTTCAAACACTCAAAGTTAGCACAAGGGTCCCTGGTTACTGGTAGAGATAGAGCAAACAGGACGTATTTGTATTGGCCAAGGCTACACCAGCCGTTTCTGCTGTAGGGCTATTAATATGAAGGATGCTGGAAACTAATCTTTTTGAGTAGAGACTTTGAGATATTACATGTTGATACAGTGGAGGTCGAATAGCTTTGCTATTGTTGTCCACTACGGTCGTCGTTGAGAGTGTCGTTGTTGAGGAAGTTGTAGTTGATTCTGCTCTTGGTATATTCCTTGTTTTTTTGTGTCATTGTTGTTGTTTTTGTTGCTTTTGTTGTTGTTATTGTTGTTGTTGTTGCTGCTGCTGCTGAAGTTGCAGTTGCTGTCGTTGTCGTTTTACTTAATTGTTATCATTGTTGTTATGTTGTTGATTTTGTTAAAGGTGGTGGTGTTGCAAGTGTTGTTGTTTATGTTGTTTGCTGGTATTGTTGATATCAATCGGTCAGTTGTTATTGTTGTTGTCTGTCTATTTGAGAAGCACAAAGATATAAATTCAATTATGCATTTAAAAAACCAGCTGCAGAATGTCTTTCGCTTAATTTTTTTCCTTTTGAATTTTACCAAACATCTTTATTTCAAACAATTGAATGACACAATTTCCTTCTATAAATGTTCTTTGCATATCAATCCCCTCTTCTGTATGTATCTGTCTACCAATCTGTTTTTATGCCTGTCTATTTTTCTCAAAATAAAATTAACGAAAAAAACCCAACCCCAAACAACGTACCTTGTCTGAATTGACATTTGTCTCCGTAATACCCTTGTGGACATAGGCAGGATGGGAAGTCGGCAGGTGCAGTGCAGGAACCTCCGTTCAAACACTCGAAGCCAGCACAAGGGTCCCTGATTACTGGTACAGACAGAGTAAACAGAACATATCAAACTTTGTATTGACTCAGTGCAACACACGCCATTTCTGCTTTCTGCTGGTTGTTTATTATTAATGTAACAACTACTGCTATGAAGGATGCTGAAACTTCACAAAATTAGAGACTTTATGATATGTGTTGACTTTGTGGAGGACCAAGAGTATAGTTATAGTTACTTTTGGTTTCTACTGTTTTTGTTGACAGTGTACTTGTTGATGTTATGGTTGAAGCTGTTTGTGTTATTTTTGTCGCTTTTAATTGGTGTGCCATTGTTGTTTTGATCTTATAAAATGTTATTGCTGTTGATGTTATTGTAATTTTGTGTTGTCATTACTAGTCCATTTGTTGTTATTGTTGTTGTCAACCTACCTGGTCCGAATTGACATTTGTCCCCGAAATACCCTCCTGTACACCTACAAGATGGGAGGTCGGCAGGTGCAGTGCAGGAACCTCCGTTCAAACACTCGAAGTTAGCACAAGGGTCCCTGGTTACTGGAACAGACAGAGTAAACAGGACGTGTTTGTATTGACCCAGGGTTACACACGCCATTTCTGCTGGCTGAGTATTACTATTGTAACAACTAGGGCTGTGAAAGATGCTGGAACTTCTCAAAATTAGATTTTTTGGTGATACATGTTGGCTTTTAGGAGGCCGAAGAGCATAGTTCTTGTTGCCTATTATTGTCGTCGTTAAGAGTATTATTTTTGATGGAATTATAGTTTATGCTGTTCTTATTATTTTCGTTGTTTTTGTTGTTGTGTCAAGGTCGTGGATGTCGTCGTTGTTGTTGTTGTTTTCGTTGTTGTTGTTCTTGCTGTTGTTGTTGTTGTTGTTGTCGTTGTCATTGTCGTTGTAATTAATTATTATTGTTGTTGTTGATGTTGTTGTTGTTGTTGGTGGTGGTGGTGTTGAAGGTGTTGTTGTTGGTGTTGTTTTTGATGTTGTCGTTGATGATGTTGCTGGTGTTGCTATTGTTGTTGTCGGTCTTTTTGAAACGTACAAATATGTAAATGTTACCATGCTTTAAAAACAGTTGAAGAATATGTGTATGTGAGTGTGTGTATGTTTGTATATATATATTATATTATATTATATATTATATATATATA
>NW_004797495.1:568088-569386 GCF_000002075.1 Aplysia californica | reverse complement strand
TCTATCTATCTATCTATCTATCTATCTATCTATCTATCTATCTATCTATCTATCTGTTAAGTAGTAATGTACACGAAAGAGCTTTTTCCCTTAAGCAGATATGATAAAGAACAGAGGTAACACAATGATGTTGAGATAGCTATAAGTAATTACTACACCAAAATCACTGTCGAATAAAACCACTCTTTTATCTTATGCCAAGGACACTGCAGAAAGTTTCGTCATACCGGCTGTCCATTAGGGGATCGGGTTGGGTCGGTTTTACTTGCCAGATTTAGGGCGCAAAGCGGCTACCCTAGCACAAGCCGATCGCGCCCGACTCGTCGCCTCTAAAACAAACGCGTTCGTTTTTTAGGGCCAGGAGTCGAGCAATCGACCGGACCCAACCTGACCCGACCCGACCAGACCCGCTCCCATTCGCAATGGACTCCCGTATTAAACTGCAGTTTGATATGGTTTGACACTAAATATTGTGTGAGACCATATGTTCTATCTTGGAGATGCAAATAATATGCCAAATGCTACGATTTTGGCACAATTTGACCAAATTTAATCTTAAAAAAATCAAACATGTCCGATTATCCATAGGGCACGTTCGGGTACATAATCGTGAGATTGCGGGCTCGGGGGTTCGAGCCTCAGCTTGGTCCGACGTTGTTTTCTTGGGAAAGGCACTTTACATGAATTTCCCACTTGGCACGGTCCTTTCGGAGATGAATGATAAATTTGGAGGTCACGCTTCTTAAATAAGGGCGTTGAACCTATACCATTTCACCATTTTTTACGATTGGGTACATATAAGCCAATTACGCATACCAAGAGTAGATATGTTTTGCTAGTGAAGCATAGAAGAGGTTATTGTAGGCCCAGGTATTATTTTTCACTTTTATTCCTTTTTTATAAGTTTTTGAGAGTTCGTCAACGTATATTTTTCAAAAGAAACTTGACCTTCTGTGTGTCTGCCTGTCTGTCTGTCTCAGTCATACAATGATATAGATTCTTTCGCATTCTGAAGACAATTTTTTAACAGTAGTAGGTCTATTTGTTTCATGATTTTTGTATAAGAATAATATGTGCCTGGTAAAATTCTGGAAAAACAGAGTTGTAAAAAATTGAAACAACTAAAGAGGGCGGTAGTTAAACTATCACACCATGTTAAAATACTCATACACAAAATAACCCATGAAACCACAATTGTTTGAACCCTAGCGTATCTTTCATATCCGGCTCTAACCGTGAACATAGAGTTCAGGAAAGTTAAGGCCCCCACCTCTCCACTCCCCTCCCCCATTCCCCCC
>NW_004797495.1:562701-566891 GCF_000002075.1 Aplysia californica | reverse complement strand
AGAGAGAGAGAGAGAGAGAGAGAGAGAGAGAGAGAGAGAGAGAGAGAAAAGGTGCAGTTCCCCATCTTACAGCGTAAACTATACTACGAGATGTATGCTAAATTCTAATTAGGTATTTCTCCTAGTCTGCCAGACTGTATTCTTTGACGTAGGTGCCTGCCCCCGTTTTCAGCATTTCCCTTTGCGCGGCTTGAGTTTCTTTACATCCTCCCAAAAAAAGTTGCTGCCTGTGAAGACATCCAGAATTTTATTACCACTTCCGTCTCGTCTGCCGAGTCAAACTGCTGAGCGGCTCAAAAACTGCTTCAGAAAATGTTGGCTGGTATAAAAACCCCCCCAAAAAACCCAAACCAACTACCAACAAACAAACAAAACAATTACAAGGAAACCAAATTAATAAAGTTAGCTATTGCAAATAAACAGGTAAAGTTAGCGGTGATGAGTAAATAGGATGGAAAGGAGGAGGCAAAAGTCGCAAAACGTAAATAACACAAAAAAATAATAAAATAAAAAATAAAATCAGCAACAGCAAAAGCACCGTCATCAAAGTCGTTTTCGCAATGAGCAGCACCAGCACCAGTAGCACTACCACCACCACCACCACCAGCAGCAGCAGCAGCAGCAGCAGCAGCAAAAACAACACAACAATAACAACGACGATAGTATAACGGTGGTTGCGAAAACAACATCGTTACTCAAAGACTCACCTGGAGGTTGTCCAGAGGATGGAGCAAAGCAGCAGAGCAGAACCACAAATGAAGACACCTGGAAAAGGACCGACATCTTGCTGAGAATAGTTGAGCAGAACTGACGCTCCTCCCCGCTTCTCACCGCTTATATTCACGTTCTTTGTTTGCACTCTTACAACATTCTGCCCTCGGTTCCCGTTGCTTTCGAGGTTAGATCCGGGACCAGAGTGCTCTTTTCCGGGACGCATGAGTTGTAGGCCTACTTGCTTTTTTAAACTCTCCTCTCGTTCACCCCCCCCCCCCCCTTTGGACAATTCAGTATCCCCATTACAGTAACTCAAACATCAACTCGCATTTGAATGAAGGTAATAATGGAAGAAGTTCTTAACAAAAACACGTGCGACACAGAAAATGTTCCCTGTTCGAGCTCTCATTTTTTGTCAAGCGGAAACAAAACAATATATCATTATTATTAAGAGCCTCTCCTCAACTTCCTAGACTTCCGGGAAAAGTAAAGTAAGCAAGCAAGACACTTACGACGAGAAGAAAGGCGGATACAGGTTTGACTAAATTAATGAAGCAAGCTAAAAACAAAAGTGGTCGCGTCAAGACTTTACAGAAACCAAAGGGGAGGGGGCTGGGGTGTGGGTTTAAGGGAAAGAGGTGAGGGGAGGGGGGTTACTGTGAAAATGGCAGGTGAATCAATAGGGTAGATGATTGCGTGTGTACTCTATTGAAGAGTTTACAACAAAGACATTATTGATTTATGTAGACAATAATACGAGGGCTGTCCCTGAATTAAAAGAAAAATGGCCATATGTCGATAAATATAAATGTATTTTTGAAATCTGTAAAAAAAATTTATTTAGGACCCAAGTGAATTCTTGATTTTGGTATACCGTTAAAATATGCAAAATGATGCAACCATTTTTCCACATCACAACAAAGATGCCAACCACTTTACAAAATCTGTCAAAAGAAGAAATTCAAGTAATCGGTTTAAAAAAGCAAAAGTAAAATTCTTGTAGAACTTGAAAGTGTTTTTGGTGAGAATTTCATGGGTTCACCAGAGGTACAATCTAAAGTCGGTGCCTAAAGTCTCCATGTTAAGCAAAATTAAAGGCCGACATTGTGTGCCAGTACAGTAAAACGATTACTTAATAAACAAATAAGGTCGTTATCTGTCTTCCATCACGGGACAAAATTTCTTAATGCATTGAATATCTCATTCGTAATGACAGGAGGCTCAAAATTCGGGGAATTTCTGACGATCTAGATCTGTCTAAGCGAACAGTTCTCTAAAGCAACAAAATAATACAAAACCCTCAGAAAGCCAAGACCAGCTACATAGAGACCGAGGTGTTTGACTGAGGATGTCATCTTTCACCATGATGACAACATTCTACCCCCCTCCCACAGCCATGGTCATTAAAAAATGGCTGCAGAAATAATATATTATTATTTTGGAGGTTTATACCTCATCCACCCCCAGTCCTGCAGGGTCTACCTGTCAGTACGAATGTAGCGATATCTAGCCAGGTAGAAAATTCATTAATGACAAAAATCTTGTGGGGCACGTCAGACATTGGCTTCAGTCGCTTGATGCAAAATTCCACAGGGATGACATGTGTTCACTCATTCATTGATGGAAAAATTGCTCACAGTTCATGTGAGACAAAGTTGAAAAATATAGGGAATATTTTCTCAACCGATCGTAAATTATGTCTCGACAAAACATTTTCAGTTATTTAAAACCAATTTTGTTAACTCTAGGACGCCCTGATCGTAGTATTCTAAGTATGTATGTATCTTCAAAGGCGTTAATATAATCATTTATCGTCAACTTAGGGATGTAACGTGCTAATTGATCTTGCTGTCGATTAAAGCAAAATTTTATTTAATTAGCCCAAAAAACGCTGGACTCCCCAAATACGCCAGAGTTAGTTAAAAAGTCGAAAGGTCGCAAGCTAAAACAGGTATTTGGAACTCCCAAAACCTGGCATATATCGAAAGCACTGTCACGGAAAGAGTAAAACAGTGAAACCTGTTAACGATCAGGGGTAGCCATGCTTAGGATTATTTCTTGTAGTCTGTCATGGTTGGCGCATTATTGGACCTTGTTGTTGTCGCGTTACGATGATGGTTGCTGTACATAAACAAATCATATGGACAAACGGGATGGTTACTCCCACCAAAAAGTGGTTTTGAGAACAGTTGGTCTCTTGCTTAAGGCCTTAACCAGTGCAGCCTAGAGTATTTAGCGCGCACACGCCTTACCTCCTTAAGGGCGTAGCGGAAACCTATGTCTGACCAACAACATTCCTTAATGCCATGTTACAACTCATTTCGAATATTCACACTCAAACAACCCCCCCCCCTCCCCGCCCAAGAATTTGAACAATTCCAAGCATTTATATTGTTGCCTGCCTTTTTTTAGTTTTAGGTAATAAAACAAAACTGAACTATAGTATGAATAACGAAATTACGCTTTTTAATTCAGAACTCCAAAAGGGCGTGTCTTTAAGCGGTCGAATAACCAGAATGCGTGTCCCAAATGAATCACGGAGAACCTCAACGAACAGTTTTTACTGTGTACTGATTTACTTTTTTCCACAGATCGTTTCAAATTTATTTGCACTCTATTTACCGAATGTTGTAGAAAAACACACTGCTCTACATCAAACTTGCAGGAGGCGTTACATCGCCCTCACTTCTTTTACGTTAATATTTGAATCCCCTTTTCGCCGTGAATACATGTTCCCATGATCTTTTAACCACTTCCTCTGGACTGAATCACAGCGCTGTGTCAATTTGGGAGTTAATATTTGAATGTACTGACAAAATACAAAATGTGTTAAATAAAGTTATTTTCAGATTCTCCAAAAAAAAAAAAAAAAAAAAAAATCCAACCGGTGTCTATTGTGTAGCGGTTAAGCGATTCAGGAAACCTGAGTTCGATTCTCGAGTGGGAAAATTTTCTTTTATCCCAATCTCGTTTTGTCTGCTGGGATGCTGTATCCCTCTCAGTCCGAGTTGGCCCTGACAGACAGGGTTGGAAACTCGCCTCCTAGTTGATCTAAATTGACGTGTTGATTGGTGGCACGGGGGCGGGGTAAAACACCGGAATTAAGAAATGCGCGCATATTACCACTAGGATTAAATAAAGATGTGTGTGTGTGTGTCTGTCTGTCTGTCTGTCTGTCTGTCTGTCTCTTTCTCTCTCTCTCTCTCTCTGTGTCTCTCTCCTTGACTTGTGTTATGAGGTAAGATTCGTTTTTCTTATTCTAAATATGTACTACAGTCCAATTCTTTTTAGGATTGAGGTATATTCTATTCATATATGAACAGTCTAGTTCTAAGGCCTTCAATTTTAAGGTCAGATTTTCCAGATAATATATTCGCTGAGCCAGCCCACACATTAGCCTACATTACGAGCTACAGGACCTCAAGGACACTTATATCCGATCAGCAACAAAGCAAAGGCAAAGTTGCAGCAATTCT
>NW_004797495.1:557521-558613 GCF_000002075.1 Aplysia californica | reverse complement strand
AGAAAAGTGGGAAGGCATGGAATAACATCAAGAGGCTAGCCCAGGATAGAGAAAAGTGGGGGGTGTTTGTCCGTGGTCTATACCCTGATGCAGGGTGAGAAAGGCAATGATGATGATGATGATGACGAACTACAGGACCTCAAGGACACGTATGTCTGATCAGCAACAAAGCAAAGGCAAAGTTGCAGCAATTCTCGAACCATCATACACGTATTAGAAACACGAAATATGCATATTATTTCATGACACTATGCTGTTGTTTTGTTTTAGTAAGAGTTTTACGGCACTTGCGACACAATAAGGTCATATAAGTGCTGAAGATTAGAGGTGTTACAAGAGAGTAACAAACACAAAGAATGAAGGAGGGGAGATAGAGACGATATATTTTTTATAGGAACAAAGGGGCAAACCATACCAGAGCACTCGCCAACCACCCACCTTCTGTTGTTTGTCCTTTTAAATTTCAGATAATGAAATGAAAAAGAAAATCTATGTAAATAACAAAATTAAGCTCCTTCCTTAAATTACCCCAAATCAGCATAAAGTCTTATTCAGGCGTTGTCAAAATGACTGGAATGCACGTCCTCCATGAGTATATTTTGTTAAATTTTTCTTTCTTTCTGTCTTTCTGTCTGTCTTTCTGTCTGTCTTTCTGACTTCTTTCTTTCTTTTTTTCTTTCTCTATCCATTTATCTATGCCTTTATAAATTGATTAATTTGTGTTTTTATTTATTTTTGTGTGTATTTTTTTAATTTATTCGTTCGTTAGTTCATTTATCTTAGAGCAAGCAATTGGTTAATCAATTAATAATTAATTATAGTTTCAATATAATGATTAATCTGATTTAGACGCTCGTATTTTTACAACACATGAGGAGACACAGGATATTAAAAAATTTATCATAACAAAGTTCCGAGCGTCTTATCTCTTTCATTCAGTCTTCTCAACCGACAGCTCCAGACGCACAGATATATGTAGATAGCTATATCATCACAGAACTAAGGAATCTATTTTTGTCGAGACGGATTGTTGCCCACTACAACAACAACAACAACAACAACAACAACAACAACAACAACAACAACAACAAC
>NW_004797495.1:549077-555182 GCF_000002075.1 Aplysia californica | reverse complement strand
CATCATCATCATCATCATCATCATCATCATCATCATCATCATCATCATCATCAACAATAACAACAACAATAACAACAACAACAACATCGACTACAATGACAGCTTAAGCAACAAACTACAAGTAACAAAAGAAAAGAAAACAAAGGAAAAAACACAAACTTGTGAATAGGAACAGGTCAAGCTTCTGAAAAAAACAACAACCATCATCATTGTACTGTACAAGTTTATTTACATATTTAAATTCACAATATTTATTGTCATGGCAAATTTATTTGGTTAACTGGATTCCCGTCATATAATCAGAATCAGGGGCGAAGCGGGGTGGAAATTCACTTTTTGATGTTCTGCTCGAAACGATCAAACACGCTTACGTCACCCACAGAAGGCACAAGTCCTTGTCTTAGGAATCTAGATATCTGGAGAAAGAGAAGGGTTTTATTTTGTTAAGCAAAAGAAAAAAAAACCCAACCCAGTCATCAGCATACTTAGGTACAAAAGGGTATTAAAAGAGAGAGAGAAAGAGAGAGAGAGAGAGAGAGAGAGAGAGAGAGAGAGAGAGAGAGAGAGAGAGAGGAGGGGAGAGATCTATCTATCTATCTATCTACAGCTGAAAATCTGTACACCTGTATGTCTATCTATTTGTGGGTATGCTTTTTAATTTACCTATCTCTATTTTTGTTAATGAACGAATAACATACCCCTATAGTGTTGGCATTTGTCTCCACTGTATCCTGGTTGACACACACACTGTGCCTCGTTGTTAGGTGTGGCGCAGAAACCTCCATTCAAACACTTCATTGTATAACAGGGGTCCAAGACGATTCCTGGTTCAGATAGAATAAACAAAACGTGTCTGTATATAATTAGAGTTACACATGTCATATCTGCTGGCTGTTTATTAATTATGGCGCGGTCAAAAATTGGTGGCGCAACTTATTGTCAAATATTTCCGCAACTATCGGACATAGACTCTCCAGCTTTTGAACTAAAGCTTGTGTCAATTTGTCTTAACAGATCAACCTTTTTGTAAACACTTTTTAGCTTTATTTTAGAATATTCCTTAGTAAACACTCATAAAAACTTGGTTGGTTTCTACAGATTTTTAAAAGTTTGCATTCCATGAGCTGGGAGAATACCACTTTGTTATACTAATAGCAAGTCTTTCCTTTCTTCAAATCGTGACACTGTACTTATTGAAAGCATCTATTGAAAACCTTTAGAGCAAAATAATGTTCGTATGATGACTTTTTTTTTTGGGGGGGGGGGGGTAACAAGTTTTGTAACTAAGTGTCGGTGGTGAGCAGTGACGTAGGCCATTATGCGTAAGCAAAATGTGTGTGAGAAGTGAGAAGTGGTGTGAACTCTGCTTATTTCGGTGTGACTGAGGTTTGATACATTTATGAAGAACATTTAAATAATTCATCCTCAATTGTTATGGACAATATGACCAAGCTAAGACAAATTGATACAAACGGCTGTGCAAAGTATAGGGAACATTGATTGTCCTGTTAAAAAGATATTTGAGGATACGTGTGCCATGAGTTTTTGACCTCACTAGAGGTAAAAACTCGGGTAATGACGGGGGCATGGTGTTTTAGAGTTGTTGTTGTTGTAGTTGTTGTTGTTGTTGTTGTTGTTGTTGTTGTTGTTGTGTATGGGAGTCCAATTTAAGGAACAGCGGAGTCACGAATAAAAATTTATCTGTTGCGCCTATCAGCTCCAATTAATGAATTCTCACCAGGGTCACTGCCTCCTAAATTTTAATGTGTGAGGCAGTACAGTCTCCCTTTGTTTTCCCCAAATATTTGCAGTGACGTTGCTTCCTTCTGGTAACGTATAAGGAAGTTCAGTATTCAGTTGTCTTCCCCAAATAATTGTTGTAGTTGCTGTTGTGAGTGAGTGAGTGCGTATGTGTGTTTGTGCATGTGCTTTTTTGTTTGTTTGTTTGTATGTATGTGTGTGTGTGTGTGTGTGTGTATGTGTGTGTGTGTGTGTGTGTGTCAGAAGGGTTTTAGATTGCCAGCCCGTTTATCAGTGCATATCTCTATGCAATTAACAAACCCAGGAACGTACCAGCATATGTTTGGCATCTGGTTCCGACATTTCCTACAGGACAATCACAGTATGGGGTGCTGAATGGAGCACGGCAGACACCTCCATTCAAACAGCTCAAACTGCTACAAGGGTCCGCTGGAACAGATAGAGAAGACAGAACATGTTTGTTAAAACCTAGGGCTACACGCGCCATTATTGCTGGCTGGTTATTATTTAGACATAATCTTAGGATATGACGAAATTTGGAAATGATTTTTAGATATTTGTTGGCTGTGATCTGGACAGAGTGTTGTTGCTGCTCTTGTTCTTGTAGATGTTGGAGGTTTTATTGTTGATGTTTTCTATGAGAATGGTGTTGTTATTGTTGCTGATGACGAGGACGATGTCATAATATATTATCCTGTTGTGGGCTTTGTTGCTGTAACTGCTATTGAGCTCTATTTGTTGTTGTTGTTTTTATTATTGTTTCGTTTGGTTGTTTTTGTGTTGTTATTGCTATTGTCGTCATATTGTGGGAGTCATACACATACATGACCGTATTTAATTAATTTCTCCCATATTCTTAAACAGTTCGTTACCAGCGCATTTTCCTTTTATTTTCCCCCAGAAAGGCTCCTGTTTCCATTCCTCTATCTATCTGTCTGTGTGTCTGTCTGTGTGTCTGTCTGTCTGTCAGTCAGTCAGTCTGTCTGTCTGTCTGTCTGTCTATCTATCTATCTATCTATCTATCTGTCTATCTATCTATCTATCAATCTATCTATCTATCTATATATGTGTGTTGATATGGCTATCTTCTTATATGTCTGTCTGTCTGTCTGTCTGTCTGTCTGTCTGTCTGTCTGTCTGTCTGTCTGTCTGTCTGTCTGTCTGAATGTCTGTCTGTAGAACTGTTGACTGTCAATCCGTTTACTTATCTATGCCTCTCTATATAACGAAAGAAATACATACCAGTTTCGCACATGTTTCCAGTATATCCTGGTTGACACACACATGATGGCTTGTCGCCAATGGCAATGCAGACACCTTGGTTAAAACACGGGAAGCCATCACAAGGGTTCTCGCTTTCTGGTACAAATAGAGTAAACAGAAGGTATTTGTTTAGACACAGGGCTACATAATACGCCATTTCTGCTAGCTGTTTATTACGAATATACGTCTCTTTATATGCAATGTGTGGCGTCAATGTGGGTGTGCCTGTGCCGGTGAGTGAGATGGATTATGAAAAAGACGATCTTGACGGACTGAATTCTTTGAGGCACTCTGCGCTCCATGAGAATGCATTTGATCGTTCAATTTTTTTGCCAGTGGGATATTCTCCTTACACTTTTGCCCATTGTTTCATAGTGCTAATAACAGTGTGGACTTTGCGACACAGAAACATTCCACAGGGTTAGCCAAAACTTCAGCGGCGTATTACAGCTTTTCTGGAGAGACAAGGGCAATAAACACTCTGAAGCATACAATTTAAATGGTCATCTTATTTCCTGAGTTTATCCGGCAATGTCACTTTTGTTTTAAAAATAGCTCTTCTTCAACGAAGTAGAACAGTCTTGCCTTGCGCTCAGTTTTGATTGAAACATTAATTAAAACTTGATGTTTTTTTGAATAAGTTGATTGATTTTCTTCATATTAAAACACTTGACACCTCCTTTATTGAATTTTTAAAGTCCAAGCTTTGTTGAAAATGGTCCGGCCTCTATAATACTGTTTTAACGAAGGTGTTTTTACGGTCCTGTCGACATAATTTAGGTGATTTAGGAACCGGTCCGAATGACCCTGGCTGTCAGGGCCAAACTGTGAGGGGAATTATACAACATCCCAACAGATACCCGATAAAAATTCTCTCCTCTCGGAAATCGAACGCTGGTCTCTTGTGTGCGACAGCAAATCGCCTAATCGCTACTCCACACATATTGGTGGTCTCAGGAAGAAGAAGAGGAAGAGAACGAAAAAGAAGAAGAAGAAGAAGAAGTAGAAAAAGAAGAAGAAGCAGAAGCAGAGAAGAAGAAGAAGAAGCAGAAGCAGAAGAAGAAGAAGAAGAAGAAGAAGAAGAAGAAGAAGAAGAAGAAGAAGAAGAAAAAAACCTAGATTAGCAAAAATCCCAACAATATCAACGACGAAAGAGCGATGAAAAAAGAAATATAACACTTCAACAGCGGAAGCAACTTTTACAATACTAATAGAAGCAACAGCAACAACAATAGGTTTGGTGAGTCTTTAACCTTGATTTGTCACACCCCGCCCCCAACAAAAAAGGATTAAAAAACAAAGAAAGTTAGATATAGCTATTGTTAACAAATAGGTTAAGACAGCAACAATAAGTAGTTGGAAAGGAAAGGAGGAGGCAGAGGTTGAACATTGTAAACAACAACAACAACAACAACAACAACAACAACAACAACAACAACAACAACAGCAATATTACCACCATCATAATCATATTCGCCATGGGCAACAGCAGCACCACAGCAAAACCACCGCCAACAACAATGACGATACATACAATAGTGGTTACAACAAATACTCACTTTGACTCGGGCTCGGGAGTTGTCCCAAGGATGGAGCAACGCAGCAGAACAGAACAGCAACCACGGATACCTGGAAAAGGGCAGACATTTTGCTGGAAGTAACTTGTAACAGCTGAAGTGACGATTTTCCTCAGATCTCACCGCTTATTTATACCCTTTCTACGTTTTCGTTGTTGTGATATTTTACCCTTATGTAACTTATGATTTTTTGTCAAGGTTAGACGTGGGGCCAAGGTACACTGCTGTCCACTTAACAACAACTCAGAAAAAAGCAACATCGACCTTAGCTTGCGTAACGGAATTTTTTCTTTTTTTGTAAATAACCTAATTCGACAGCCACATTCTCCTCTAGCTGCAACATTCGTTGCTGTAAATTGTCTCATAAAAATGTGTTTTTTTTTGGTATTTCAAAAACAGTGTAAACACCGAGAGTGGCTTATGTTTTAATTTCAGTGTTTATGCATCCTTTCGCCCTCTTTTGTTATCTCCTGCATGGGCCAAAAATAAACTATTTGAAGTACAGGTAGAGAATCTTTGGTACAGGAGCCCATTTCACACCCTCTCAGTATTAGGGGGTGCCCACTAGTGCGATCGGGTCGGGGCCATTTAACAGTCGGGGCTCGCCAAATTGAGGGCGCAAAGTGACAATCGTGGCACAAACCCATCGACTCGGTCGCTGATCTGCAAAAACAAAAAACAAACGTGTTTGTTTTTAGGCATGCGACTCGGGCGATTGGGTGATTTGCAGCCAATCGCAAAAAGGTTGAGTCGCGTTCCTATGTTGACACTCAAAATCCTGTGGTGCCCTCTTCGAAAAAGTGCTAACTTTGCGAACAGAGTTTCCCTTCTTGTGTGAAAAACAATAAAAGCGAAACTAACAAACTGTGCTTTTCCTATTCGTCTTCTGGAGAAACGAAAGAGAGCTCCAAAACAAAGACTACAGACCCATCTGAATCAATGAGCGGACTCCCGCGGACACTTTTTGTTGGCCTAGTGAACTATCTTGTTATGAACCATCGTTGGTTATAGAAACTTATCGATGTACCCCATATTTATGGGATTCCAGGCTGCCGCAGCACTGCAACAGGGAACTGCGGAAAGAAGCCCTGGAAGCCATTGAGGTAAAAGGTATCTCTACTTTAACTTCCAGGTCGTCGGGTACAATCACGGCAGGGTTGTACTGTGCACTGAAACCACTAGAAAACGACCCAACCCGACGAGGCGACGCATTCCGACACGACCCGATCGCGCTAATGGGCACCCCGTATAAGAGCCGCCTTTGTTCAAGAGTCTCCCAACTGGGGAGTGGGATTGGAATCTCGGTCACTATGATTAAAAGTATGAATAGCCTACCGCCCCGCAGTCGAGCATTGGCTCAATGAAAAAGAAGAAGCTGCGGTCAAACCTCGGCACTGATTAATTCTCACCCTCTTACGTAACAGCACCACCATGTACTGCTATTAGGACTCATGCTTGTGTGTTGCGTGTGTGTGTGTTTGTGTGTGTGTGTGTGTGTGTGTGT
>NW_004797495.1:547425-548977 GCF_000002075.1 Aplysia californica | reverse complement strand
TGAAAGTTGTTGAGTGATCCTTGATGGTAGTTAGGAATATACATGCCTCAAATTATTTATATTCTCTAAGTGGTGTGCACACTGTGGTGATACAGCTTCTAATGATAGCACAGAGCCCACCACTTTTGCCTGTCAGTCTGGGAATGGAGTGGATGGAGTAGCTTGAAGGTGTTAGCTCGGTCTGGGTCTGATCAGAATAATCTGCATAATGACTATGCTAACCGCTGCGCTCTAGTGGTTGGTTGAATTAAGATACAGGACCTTGAATTTAACGTCTGTCTCCGAAAGCGACTAAGGCAAGCGACAGAAAACCATGACAACCTCGCAAATTACCTAAATCCATGAACGTTCCAATTGTACGAATGTAGTATGTTGGCCTCTGAGTTAACGGAAAGCTCCGTGATGATGATGTTGATGATGATGATGATGATGATGATGATGATGATGATGTATAACTCTTGAAAGAGTGCAGATGACAATGATCTGGATAATGACAACGATAACAACAGCGGTATTAACCCTCACCCGAAAGAACGAAAAAAAAACAACTTTGATCGTCTAAAGAAATAAAGCACGAAAACAAAAACCAAAACCCCCAGATCCCCTGGTCCTAAGGTCTTATGAGCGCGGACCTTGCTATTGGGAGGCTGCTGAGGCTTTCAAACGTCTCTGTGGCGGTGATCTACAGCTACAGTTTTCATCCCGACAATTTGCATTTACATTGCTTTTGTCTAGAGTGTAAGATGTCCCTTTAACCTCATTCTGGCTGGGTTTGAGTGTGAGCTAATGAGACTAAGCGAGAGAGTTGTTGAGGTATTGAGAGGTGGGGGGCAGGGTGAGTGAGTGAGTGAGAGAGAGAGAGAGAGAGAGAGAGAGAGAGAGAGACAGACAGACAGACAGAGATAGACAGACAGACAGACAGATAGATAAACAGACAGGCAGGCAGACAGACAGAGAGGACAGTAACATCACAATTTCTTTCAAGCAGTTCCCCCCTCCTTCCCCGGAAAATTCATTTAGCCGCAACGTCCGCCTAACAGCAACAAAGGCTTGCTTTCCAAAATATGTGTTGCAGTTGCAGGCTGTTATGCGGACAGAACAGTACTCTATTTCGGTAAGCATGGACTTGACATGACTTTAATTCACCCCTCCTCCACGCCGCCCCTGACTTGCCCCTTCCATTGTCCCGAATGTATGTAGTAGTTCAAATATCAGTTCGTATTTAAAGAGACTGGTGACGTAAGTTTGCAACAGTTACAGGTTTACAATAAAGACATTCATTCTTTATACAACACTGAGTATCTAGAAAAAATCCTATGTAAACGGTTCAATATCAGCCATCTTTGCAGCAATGTCAATAAAATGTGATACATGTGTAACATACAATCCAATTTCAAGATGTGTCATGGAAAAAACATACCATAAAATATTATATAATTGTAATCATTGTTTGATCTTTCTGTGAGTCCGCTTGCCAATATAATTAATTTATGTTTTTGACCAAACAAAATGTTCACCCCCTTTTCTTCTTGCTCTGCTTTCTTATCACCCG
>NW_004797495.1:544781-547325 GCF_000002075.1 Aplysia californica | reverse complement strand
CCCACGCACACACACTCCTACTATCCTACTTTTCATTTGTCTGCCCCAGTGCCCCACATCTGAATCGGGACAGTTCTGGTTATCTCATAAAAGGTAGGACAAAAATATTTGGTTACTCGTCTTCCTGTACTTTACAATCTTAATATTTTGATAGGATCTGAAAATTGTGTGTATTTGTGACATTTCAACGGTAACAAGTTCCCTTACTTTTTTTCAGATGGAAATCAAAACAGCTGGGAGAAAGATATGAAGTTTTTATAGGAAGAAGGATCTCCTTATGATCTTATCTCTTTTTAATAACTAGAGCACTCAGTACTGGAGTTCTGGGGACAGCCGTTTGCTAAGTTGCGTAACAATGTAAGATAAAATAAAAAATCAGGAAGATCTAACTTTAAGCAACTGTAGTTATTCAAGCTACACGTTATAATTGTACATTTAGCAGTAAGCCAAGGACTAGTTCGTTTCCAGAACCATCAACTCACGTGCTGATTATCCGTGGCACGAGTTAAGCAGATGCTGACTTTATTAAGTCTGACTTTACAACGGATGATAAAAAAAAATCGGTGTACTTAAGAAAAACACAACACAAAAATGTCAGAAACAATGGTCTCGTGACTTACATAGTGTAATTTGACTGTTATATTTTTTTAAATAGTAGGTTTTACGGCGCTCGCAACTGCATAAGGTCACATGAGCGCCAAGAGGTGGGTGTCAACAGAGAAGTCTTTACAGGGAATCAGACTTATTCTGCTCACCTTTATAGCTTCAACAGCACAAAGTCTGCTTCGACTATCAAGGCACCCGGGAAATGGCAGGTCACAAGAGAGTGACAAACATAAAAAAGAAGTAGAGGAAAATGATAATAGTAAGGATTAAGAAAGAAAAAGCAGCAGTTCCCTGTTGTAGATCAGGCACAGTTATGAGCGTGACATGAATCAGCTCATTTACAATTCTACTGTACTTGAACGAGAAATGTCCCACCTTTGGGAATGTCCTAAAGACACTACAGTCAGTGGCACTGCCCCGGGGGGTAATTTGACTGTTACAGAATTGTCTCCCTGAAACTTTTCTCTACGCCTCTAAAAAACATTGAGCAGAAGCAATGAGCAGAATGGGTTTATAGGTCATGAAGAGAATCGACTACTGTGTTTGAAAAATATTATCAAAGCTTTAATATTTCAACCAAAACTGAGCACATCTCAAAACGTCTTTAAAATTAACCAAAAGGTGCAATTGCAAAACTAATATTACACCCTCCCCCCAAAACAACAACAACAACAACAACAACAACAACAACAACAACAAATAACAACAACTAACGGGAACAAACACCTAACGCCCCCCCCCCCCCTGAAAAACGGCCGTTGCCGACGACTTTGTATCAAAAGGATGAAGTGCAGTGTATTCCTCTTGTTTATTGTTTTGTTTTATTGTTTCGTTTTTGTCTATTGCGCAGAGGAGCTCGAAATGGCCCCATGTTTTCGCATATTATGCCATGCGTTTTACTATATTTACCACATTTATGATATGACTAGGTGAAAGGTTAGACAGTTTAAAAGATTTGACCTTTTCTTGCTTTTTTCTAAACATTCAGAATTTGAATTTCAACAAAATATTTCTCGAGCACGTGAGGCAGATTAAGAATCTGCAACCAAAAAATAACATTAAAAAAAACCTTCTGACATAATATAATCAGCTGGCCGACGAGATACAAGTAGTAACTTGATGGTTGGCGGGTGCTCTGGTGTGGTCTGCTTCACTTTCTAATCAAACATCTGTTGTCCTTATCTCTCCTTCTTTTTTGTGTTTGTATCTCTTTCGTAATGGACGCACTGAAGTCAAACTCCCTGACGTAATAACTCTTCAGTGCGGAAAATTTACCTTTTGTAAACGAATAGTGTAAGTAGTGACAGTAGTAGGGTATCGAAACAGGCAAGCATAAACATTCACATCGTTGAGTATTGCGTGTATATGTATTTTTCCTCTTTATTTAAAGCACACAGTTCAATGTTTTTGTTGGTTTTTTTTGGTCAGTGTTTTACGGCACTCATAATTACAAAAGGTCATAATACGAGCGCGCGGGAGGGTATTTACAGTTTGGTAGGAATTAATTTTGAATTTTGCCCAGGTGTTGTTGATTTTAGGACCATCAAGGGATCATTAACGTGCACATCTTGCACAGAGAGCCTCCGAGATTTTTTCGCTCTAATCTGAGGCTAGGTGTTAGATTTTACCGACTCTATAATATTTTACCTACTCTACTCTTTACCTAGACTATGGGAGTGGCTGAAAGAAAGCAGTAAGGAGCCAAGGAGTAGCAGTAGAAAGGCAGCAGAAAGAGTCAGGAGCACAGAGGAGGGGGTAACAAAAAAGAGGGTGGAGGGGCGTGGGGTGGAGACAAAAGCAAACGACAGAACATGATTAGTGAGCCGGAAAGGTGAAAGGAACCATTTTTAGAGAACAAGAAACTTTTCTGTCGCTCTCAGGTTTCGAACCTGGGACCTATGGAATGAACAGTGAACACCGTACCTCTATACCTCGAGA
>NW_004797495.1:532243-544327 GCF_000002075.1 Aplysia californica | reverse complement strand
TGAGCCTCTCTCTCTCTCTCTCTCTCTCTCTCTCTCTCTCTCTCTCTCTCTCTCTCTCTCTTTTGTTTATAAATATAACACAAACAGAGTCACCCACGCACCCACACACGCACACACATGCATGCACACACACGCACGCGCGCACACACATACACACACACACACACACACACACACACACACACACGCGCGCACACACAAACATCAATCAGAAAGGTGTATACCCATGCAATGTTTGTCATTCACAGGCAAAAAAATGATTGAATTCAATCAGAAGCCATAAATAAATTTCGCATTATAGTCATGCACTACAGAGAGAGGCAGGAAGAAACCATTTGTGGGAGTTTTCAGACTGAGACAACACAAAAACGTCACGACCAACAGTTTATTGGAAATTCCCAGTAGTTGGATTCGAAGCAAGAAGCTCAACGGATATAGAATTAACAACGTTAGTGTCAGCAAACTTGCATCTCAACCACGAGAAACCAAAACTTGACCCTATAGCCAAGAGAGAAACAAACGATGGTTATAAGAAACGGTCTCTAAATGATCCTAACGATCGATCAGCCAAAGTTGGGTTGTTGTTTTTTAATCAAGGAAGTGCGTGCATATGATCAAAAATTGCTGTGCCCCAAAGACTGTAAAAGAATACGTGATTGGGGAACCAAAGACAACAAAAATACGTGATTGGGTGGATGGTTGGAGGATGCTCTGGTATGGTTAGCTCCTTCTTTCCTGTCAAACATCTATTGTCCTGATCTCTCCTCCCTGTTTGTGTTTGTTAATCTCTTATAACACCTCTAATCTTCGGCACTTATACGATCTTATTGTGTTGTAAGTGCCGCGAAACAGTTTACCACAAGTACAAAAAAACTACAACTCAAACTATCTTCAAACAGCTCAAGGAAAAATCGTGACAGCTTTAGAAAACGGTGGCTGCCGAATTCTAAGAAACATGGTTGTGGCTGTTGAAGATGAAATAGTGGTCAAAACGTTTCAGGGAAAGTTTAAAGTGATCAGCACACACAACCTTGGTAGAATTAATTTCAAAGACAAAGATCAAAACGTGCGTATTTATTTGAAGCAAAGCAGGCTGAGAAAAAAATAGAAAATAGACTTAAGACCCACTACGAAGACCATGATTCAGAAATAGGCGGGTGGTTTAAGTGCGTCTTTGGGGTGTGCCTCCTGAAACCGTCCGAAGCAGAGAACTTTTTCTCTTTCAAAGTTATGGCAACGGCACCTGACACTAAAAGTACATGAATTTGCAGATTGCCTGCTTCACCGTTATTTCATTTCTTTTTCATGATTTCCGCCTGAGGTCTGGCCCAGTGAATACTTGACACCCAGAACAACAAACTGCTATGAAAGATTCCATTCAAAGTTTGGACAACACCAGGTGCGTGTCACTAGACATTTTCCTTTTGATTCGTATACTGTGGTGACAACCCGTATATGACACGACTAAAAATCAATTCTGTGAAAGCTGGCCACAGTTTTCAACAGAGAAAAAGAGGCATACTGAAACTACAACACTGAAGCAGTGAAAATGAGTATTTTGCGAAAGGGGAAATTAGCGTTGAACGGTTTTGTCAAGAGACCGCTTTGCTGTGACTTTCGAATTGGATATTAAGAAGCCGGGCCCAACGAAGCGCTCGGTCAAGAGCAGAAACTTCAAGAATATCAACGATAATCAAATCTCCTCTGATTTGCAGAGCGATGCCATCAAAGTCTTGTCATGTGTAAGCAAGGCAGATAGTTATACCACCGTGGCGAGGGGTGTTCTTGACCAACACGCCCCACTCAGGTCCAGAACCATTTCAGATCGACCGTCGGCGCCGTGGATGACGCAGGAGATAAAGGCAGGCAAAGCGGAGCGTCGACAAGCAGAGAGGAGATGGCAGGCACAAGGACGCACCGTGCACAAGGACATCTATAGACAATTTCACAGAAAAGTCAAAAAGCTCATAATCGTAGCGAAACGTCCCTTTTACAATAACATGATATCAAAGTCAAAAACATCTAAAAGTCTCTTTCGCCTTTATTCATTCACTTTGTGGAAAATCTAAATCTGCGTCTATTCCTTGTGCTTCCCACAGGAGAGCTAGCAAATAACTTTGGAACATTCTTTGCTGAAAAAAAATTGCTACTTTAAGAGACACATTAGATAAACACGGTTCATCGGCACCTGAATTCGAAAAAGTTCCACGGGGACCTTCTATGTAATTTAAAACCTGTTTCACAGGACTCAGTGAAAGAGATCATACTGTCATCACCACCGAAGTCCTGCTGCCTTGACCCTATCCCGACACCTTTATTAGTCAACCATCTTGACGTTGTTATTGATGTTGTAACAGCTATTATTAATGATTCACTCCTTTCAGGAACAGTGCCTTCGTGTTTTAAGCACACAGCCGTAACACCTCTACCAAAGAAACAGCCGTTAACCCCTAATGAGTTTAATAACTATAGGCCGGTCTCTAACCTACCATTTTTGTCTAAACTCTTAGAAAAAGCTGTTCAATCTCAATTAAGAGCACATCTTGAAGTAAATACTCTTTTAGAATGTTATCAGTCGGCCTACAGAGCGTTTCATAACACAGAGACTGCACTTTTAAAAGTCCAGAATGACCTCCTTTGTGAAGCAGATGAAGGCAAAGTGTCTATTCTTGCCTTACTCGATCTAAGTGCTGCATTTGATACCTTCGATCATTCAATTTTGATCAGGAGGTTAGGCCATAGCTTCGGCCTATCTGGGACTGTTCTTGAATGGTTTGAGTCCTATTTGTTTAATCGTACACAGTCTATACTTGCAAATGGTGAAATGTCATCCATTTTCAGCTTGCAATTTGGCGTGCCCCAAGGGCCCGTGCTCTGACCACTCTCATACACACTATATACAAAGCCCTTAGGTTCAATAATTAGGAAGCATGACGTTAACTAACACGTGTACGCGGACGACACTCAGCTGTACAAGTCTGTTTTACCAACAAATTTTAATTGTCAGTTACCAGCATGGAAAAATATATTGTGGATGATATCAAACAGACTTAAACAGAATGACGATAAGACCGAAGTTCTGTTTTGCAATGCCAAACCAGGGATATTGCTTTGCAATTTTGACCATATATGTATTGGGAATGATACTATCTTTTTCACAGATAAAGCGAGAAATCTAGGCGTTTATTTTGACTGCAAACTCTCTATGCACCATCATCTATATAAGGTAATTTATCTAGAACTACGCAGAATAGGACACATATCTACATATCTTAGTTTGATTCCATCAAAACCCTCATCTCTTCTTCTGTCCTTTCACGTCTAGACTACTGCAATTCTTTGTTTGGAAACATTCCCACTGAAACGTTAAATAGATTACAGAGACTCCAGAACCAAGCTGCTCTCATAATTTTAAAGAAATCTCTCAAAGAGCATAATATAACACCAATGCTAATTCAGCTACATTGGCTACCAGTGAAAGCATGAATTCAGTACAAAATAATTGTTCTTTGTTTTAAGTGCGTCAAAAACATTGCACCATCACATCTTTGTGACATGGTCATCGAATATATACCATCTCGGCCTTTAAGATCGGCGACGAAAAAACTTTTTAGACCTGTTCAAATCAAAAGTCAGAGACTCGGAGGGAGAGCTTTTTCATACCACGCCCCCTTCTTGAGAACGCTTTACCAGCTCATCCAGGGGAGTCCACCACTATCAAAATTTAAATCAGCACTTAAAACGCATTTGTTTCAGTCCAGCTTCAATCTGTAATTTCCAACATTCCCAATACAAATATTATTATGTTCTCTCAGTATCTATTATGATCTCTCAGTATCGTTTATTCATGCTGTTCTGTTCTGTAAGAATCTATGACTGTGTGAATTCACCAATGTGTGCGAGGGTGTCTGGGTAAGCTTTGTGGGATTGTCTTTACTCAAAAATGTACTGGAGAGAGAGAAAGAGAGAGAGAGAGAGAGAGAGAGAGAGAGAGAGAGAGAAAGAGAGAGACAGAGAGAGAGACACACACACAGAGAGAGAGAGAGAGAGAGAGAGAGAGAGAGAGAGAGAGAGAGAGAGAGAGAGAGAGAGAGAGAGAGAGGGGCAAGCGGACAGACAGATAGACAGACAGACAGACAGGCAGACGGACATAATGTGAAGCAAAAGAGGGTTGGAGAGAGAGAGAGTAAGGGAGAGATAGATAGATAAAGATAGTTAGATAGATAGAGACAGACAGAGAGAGAGAGAGTGAGAGTGAGAGAGAGAGAGAGAGAAAGAGAGAGAGAGAGAGAGAGAGAGAGAGAGAGAGAGAGAGAGAGAGAGAGAGAGAGAGTAATTCCACGCAAGTAGAGCATTCCAACTGTCAGCACTTTCAAACTCAGCCCAAACAAAAAACAACAAACCAACAACAACCAAAAAGCAAAAAAACCCCATAAAAACAAAACAAAAGCTGCAAGGGTGTCTAGTCTAGACTAGGCTTACATCACACAATGTGTGGGTACAGCGCAGCTGCACTGTGTTAGCGACCATTCACTTTCTCTGCAACTGCCTCATCTAGCCATATCAGTACTGGGCCGGGTTCGTCATCAGCTTCTTCGACTGGTGACCGACTTTTTTTTACAGCAGGCGGGGGGGATTCAGGACATCCCCCTTCCTCTCCCTGCTGTGCACGAGACCGGTCTTGACAGCCGAACCAGACACGTGGGTCACCTGGCCTTATCTAAGACAGCACATTGGGGTTGACCCTTGCACCTCTTGTTCAAACACCAGGCATGTACATAACTTTCAATGCCCGATTCCTTTTACTGCCCAAACGAATTGAATTTTCAATAACGTCGGTATTGCTGCATCTTTTAGGTACACCCTTACCGACTCAATATGTATTATTAAGAATGTAGGCTGCGCAGGCCCTATCTGTCTGGGCGAACCCAGGTTGAGTGTGATACAGTATCCAAGCAGAAAGACGGAGATACTTACGAAAATTAACAGCATTTTAAACAACCCACCACCCCTCCCCCTGTTTACACAAATTTTAAGATTACCCAGGAGTAGATGTATGGGACTTTTCCAATTAAAAAGACAAAATTTTAGAAAATGACGTTTTCACGACATCCTTGAATTTTAAAAATGATAGACCGGACATGTCTCCTACACTATAGTTTACGTTTTGAAGCTTAATTCAGAACAATAGCGAAGATAAAGATCTCTAGCTGTCTACTGCGCTAAAGAATGTTCGAGATATTCCTGACAAATACCGCAATATTTGTGTTTTTTTCAATTGTTTGATCAGATTAATCAGTCGGTCTATGTGCCATTTGAAACATGTTTTTCCTGAGATCTATTTATTCCAAAACACCAGTACGGAGAAGTGAAGCTGCCATAAATCAATTATAATTGTTTTTGATCATTCAGAAACACAACTAGATACATGAAGCAAACCATCTGTTCAGACAGTGGCCAACATAGGCTTGTGCTGAATCCATACAAAAAATGACATTGTATTAACAGATTATATTTGGTAAACCATTAAAGTGTTGGTAACGGAGAGAAAAATTGGTCACAGAAAAGAAGTTGAGGTAATAGCTAGGAAAATACAGTAACGGAAAGGAAGTATATTATGACCGACTCAATATTATAAATAGTCAAGAAATGCTTTAATCAAGGCTCAACAGATCATAACAGTGCCTAATCAAGACGAATACAGGGTTCAAAGCTGCTTTCATGAAATTTTTAGAGTCGCACAAACACACACACACAAACACGTACACACATACATACAGACACACTCACACACACACGCACACGCACATACACACACCACTACCACATTTACCAGCCTCAACAACAGCAACAACAACAACAACAACAACAATGACACACTCGCGTTCATATTAAATCATTACGATAATTTAGGGACACAATAGTTCCAAATTCAAAGTGAGAAGTCCACATCGGATGAGCATCAACAATAGATTATAATAAAACATAAAGTTGTATACCACAAAACCTTAACATTTTCTAGATGTTGGCAACTCCTGGTTCTCTTAGACTCATATAAAATTGACTGTAAACAAAGACCACATAGAGGTTGTGATAAAAAGGGCAAAGTGGTACGTAGAGGTTTGGTACCTAATTCAACGCTGTCTGGGACGGATGCGCAGATGTCCATCACTACCACACCTGGTGATACTTTCACCCTTACTTAGACCCTCCTGTTCAATGTTTCCTCTAAGTTTTATTGCTCACGCCAGGGTACATAGATTGGATTGACAATTTTAGTACACTAGCAGGGGCAAATATCTGCGAAATTCCCCCCTCGAACCTAGCTTTCGTGAGTAAAATCTCTTTCCGGAATACCGGGATACATCGGATTGCATCTACATCTAATCTTTGAGAAACAATGAATTCACCTGAAAACCAAGCAAACGTTTTAAATAGCTCTTTGTCTCTGACAAATAGTATTGAACACAAGTTCGTGAACTATTTACAAACGGATGAGATCAGGGTTCTCGCCTTTACCATTGGCAAATACATCACAACATGCGGGTAAGCAGTTGCCATCAGCTTGAATCTGCACAGGAAATGCTGTTCGAAAAATTTCTTTTAAAATAAATATTTTGAAATGAGCTTGAGAAAGAGTGAACCACATGACCTACCTGGGTCTCAGCATATTCTTTCTGTCTCATAAAATTAGTTCACATTTTTTATTTTGGTCCTAACAGTTTTGAAGTTTCTTCAGGTAAGAGGAAGCATAATTGATTTTGTATCAGGCAGTACTTTGGGTTGTGAAAAAGGAATTGTCATCAGATCTAATAAGTATGTATGTAGCTGACCTTGGCTAGTTGAATTGACGATTTTGAAAAGCATTGTCAGATTGAATGAAAGTTATGCCATAAAAACAGCTTGGAGCTGGGTACATGATTTTCTCTACATATCTTGTGATCAAGAATTTCAGTAGTTTTAGGAATGGCTGTGGCAACATGTCTTTGAAACGGTCTGTTTCCTTCTCCGTTATCTTATACAGCATAATTGATGATTTTGTATTCGAAACCTCTTTTACTATCGCGCATGCCGCTGGAATAGTATCAGTACCAAATTTCCCCAACAGCACATGCCCGTTTCACAGGAGCCCTAGTACCAGCTGTGCGGCCCTTCTGCACTCATGCACTCCCAAACCCTAGTTTAGAAATTTGCCTACTAAGGATTTTTTCTCTTTGTACTGTATTGAAGGGCCATCATTGAAAAAAGTGGGTTCTAAATAATATGACTGAGATAATCTAAATGTAATTTATAGCAACGAATGATGCAATTAGAGGAACATGTTGTTGTTGAAGGGAGTCGTTTTATTATTATTTTTTTAAATAGGAAAATTTTGGTTGCACCAGCAAACCTGGCTGTTAGGCGGATGATGCTCTTTTCTGACTTGATGTTAAGTGGACACCACTGTACCTTGGCCCCATGTCTAACCTTGACAAAAAAATCACAAGTTACATAAGGGTAACATTTCACAACAGCACAAACGAAGAAAGGGTATAATTAGTATAAATAAGCGGTGAGATATGAGGAAAAGCGTCACTTCAGCTTTTACAAGTTACTTCCAGCAAAATGTCTGCCCTTTTCCAGGTATCCGTGGTTGCTGTTCTGCTCTGTTGCGTTGCTCCATCCTTGGGACAACTCCCGAGCTCGAGTCAAAGTGAGTATTTGTTGCAACCACTATTGTATGTATCGTTATTGTTGTTGGCGGTGGTTCTGCTGCGGCTGCTACTGCTGCTGCTGCTGCTCATGGCGATGATGATTGTGATGGTGGTGCTATTGTTGTTGTTGTTGCTGTTGTTGCTGTTGTTGTTGTTTATTATCTTCGACTTCTGCCTCCTCCTTTCCGTCTCATCTACTCGTTGTAGTTGTCTCCACCTGTTTGTTTACAATGGTTATATCTAACTTTATTTGTTTATTAACCCTTTTTTTCTTTGGCGACAAATCTAGAGATTCTCGAAGCAGTTGTTGTAGGTGATGCAACTATCAGTAATGTTAATGCTGCTTCTGATGATGTAGTTTTTAATTTCTTTTGAAAAAAATCGCACTTTCCTCGTTGATGTTGTTGGAATTTTTGTTCATATAGATTTCGTATCCTCCTCCTCCTCCTCCTCCTCCTCCTCCTCCTCCTCCTCCTCCTTCTTCTTCTTCTTCTTCTTCTTCTTCTTCTTCTTCTTCTTCTTCTTCTTCTTCTTCTTCTTCTTCTTCTTCTTCTTCTTCTTCTTCTTCTTCTTCTTCTTCTTCTTCTTCTTCTTCGGACCACCGGTATCTGTGGTATAGTGATTCGGCGACAACAACAGCAGCAACAAAAACAACAACAACAACATCATCATCAACAACAACAACAACTCTAAATATATGTAGTGTGTGTGTGTGTGTGTGTGTGTGTGTGTGTGTGTGTGTGTGTGTGTGTGTGTGTGTGTGTGTGTGTGTGTGTGTGTATACATTATTAATAACATCCAGCAGAAATGTCGTATTATTTAGCCCTGTGTCTAAACAAACACCTTCTGCTTACTCTATTTGTACCAGAGAGCGAAAACCCTTGTGATGGCTTCCCGTGCTTTAACCAAGGTGTCTGCATTGCCATTGGCGACAAGCCATCATGTGTTTGTCAACCAGGATATACTGGAAACATGTGCGAAACTGGTGTGTATTTTTAAAATTACCGTTGTTATTTTAGATAGATAGATAGATAGATAGATGGATACGTCAACGGACTGACAATCAGCAGTTCTACTGACAGACAGACAGACAGATAGACAGACAGACAGATAAGAAGCTAGCCACTTCAAAAGACAGATATGGATATATAGACATACAGATAGATAGATAGACAGATAGATAGATAGATAGATAGATAGATAGATAGATAGATAGATTTGATACAGGAGGCTGTTCTAAAGAATGTAAGAGGAAACTGCGCAGGTCATCAACAGCTTCAAAACATCGAACGAATGAATTGAATCTATGTGTGACTCACTAAATCTAGCGACAATAACAACAAAACCACCAGCAACACCACCATGACTACCAACAACAACACCACCACCACCACCACCAACAGCACAAAAGCAACAAAACTAAACAAAAATAACAACAACAACAATAAGAGTTGCAGCAACAATTACAGCAACAATGCCCACACGACAAATATGGCATTGTCATCATCATCATCAACAACAACAAATACAACACCATTCACATCAAAAGCATCAACAACAAAACCTATTGCGCAAAAAAAGCTTCCACAGCCAAAAATAGGAAGAACAGCAATAACACTTTATCCTGGTCACAGCCACACATATCACAAAATCATTTCCAACTCTCGTCTTATCCCGAGCTTCTACCGAACTAATAACTAACCAGCCAGTAATAATGGTGTGTGTAGCCCTAGGTTTTAACAAACATGTTCTGTTTTCTTTATCTGTTCCAGCGGACCCTTGTAGCAGTTTGAGCTGTTTGAATGGAGGTGTCTGCCGTGCTCCATTCAGCACCCCATACTGTGATTGTCCAGTAGGAAACGTCGGAACCAGATGTCAAACATATGCTGGTACGTTCCTCGATGTGTTAATTAGAGATACACACTGATAAACAGGCTTGGAATCTAAAACCCTTCTCTCTCTCTCTCTCTCTCTCTCTCTCTCTCACACACACACACACACACACACACACACACACACACACACACACACACACGCACGCATGTACGCACACACACACATACGCACACAAACACACTTACGCTCACGCACACAAGCGCACGCATACACACGCACACGCATACACACTCATACACTCATACATACACGCTAACTCACTCATTCACTCACAGCAGCAACAACACCAATTATTCAGGGAAGACAACTGAATCATGAACTTCCTCATACGTAACCAGAAGGAAGCAACGTTACTGCAAATATTTGGGGAACACAAAGGGAGACTTGACAGCCTCACACATTTAGGAGGCGGTAACCCTGGTGAGAATTCACTGCTTGGAGTTGATAGGTGCAACAGAGAAATCATTACTGACTCTGCTGCCCCTTAAATCCATTTGTCATACACAACAACAACAATAACAACCACAACAAAAGCAGCAGCAAGCAGCAGCAGCAGCAGCAGCAGCAGCAGCAGCAGCAGCAGCAGTAGCAGCAACAACAACAGCAGCAGCAGCAGTAGTAGCAACAGAGCAGCAGCAATAACAACAACAACAACAACAACAAAAACACCCAGGCCCCGTCATTACATTAGTTTCTACCTGTCGTGCGGTCAAAAATTCGTTACGCAAAATATCCTCAAATATCTTTTTAACGGACGAAAATCGATGTTCCCCGTAGTTTGTATCAATTTTTCATGTTTTTCAATAACAACTGAGGCTAGATTAAAAAAACCCAACCGTTTCTTCATACATTTATAAAAGGCTACAAATCTCCGATACGCGGAAAATGGGAGTGTTCACAGCACTTCCCACTTCTCACACACATTTTGCTTACGCATAATGGCCTACTTCACTGCTTACCAACGACACTCTTTAGTTGCAAAAACTGGTCCCCCCAAAAAAAACAACAAACAAACAAACATAAAACAGTTCAGTAGAACATTTTAGCACTTAATTAAGGTTCTCAAAACATGCGTTCAAAAGGCATAGTCTCACGATTAGAAGAAAGGACAGACTTGCTATAATAAAAAGTGATATTGTCCCAGTTCATAGAGGAATGTAAACGTTTTAAAGTCTGTAGAAACTACACATTGAGTCTTTTAAAAAGGGTTTATTAAATAATTTGTTAGAATAAAGCTAACACGTGTTTAGACAAATGTCGATCTGTAAATACAAATTGATACAAGCCATGGTGCAAAAGCTGGAAAGTCTATGTTCGATAATTGAGGAAATATTTGACAATAAGTTACGCCACGAATTTTCGACAGCACCATAATTAATAAACAGCCAGCAGAGATGGCCTATGTAACTCAAGTTATATACAGACACGTTTTGTTTATTCTATCTGAACCAGGAATCGTCTTGGACCCCTGTTATACAATGAAGTGTTTGAATGGAGGTTTCTGCGCCACACCTAACAACGAGGCACAGTGTGTGTGTCAACCAGGATACAGTGGAGACAAATGCCAACACTATAGGGGTATGTTATTCTCTCTTAAACAAAATTATAGAGATAGATAAATATGTATACCCACAGATCGAAAGACAGACAGGTGAACAGATTTTCTATTTAATAAATAGACCGATAGACAGATAGATAAATAGATAGATCAGTAGATAAATATAAGATAGACAGATAGATAGATATATAGACAGACATATAGGTAGATAGATAGATAGATAGATAGATAGATAGATAGATAGATAGATAGATAGATAGATAGATAGATAGATAGATAGATAGATAGATATTATCTCACATTGAGAGACAGCAACATCTACTCTCTCTCTTTTTCTCTCTTCTCCCCTCTCTATCAATCAATCAATCAATCAATCAATCAATTAATCAATCAATCAATCAATCAATCAATCTATCTATCTATCTATCTATCTATCTATCTATCTCTCTCTCTCTCTCTCTCTCAATGCCCTTTTGTACCTTAATATGCTGATGACTGTTTTTTTTCTATTGCTTAGCCAAATTTTAACCCTTCTCTTTCTCCAGATATCTAGATTTCTAAGACAGGGACTAATGCCTTTTGTGGGAGACTTCTGCATGTTTACTCGCCCCGAGCAGAACATCAATGTGTGAATTTTAACCCCGCTTCGACCCTCATTCTGATTATTTCGCAAAGAGGGACTATCCTGATTTCATGTAAATAAACATGTACAGTACAATTATTGACGTTTGTTTTTTTCATAAGCTTGACCTGTTCCCATTCCAAAGTTTGTGTTTTTCCTTTGTTTTCTTTTTCTGTCACTTGCTGTTTCCTGCTAAAACTGTTGTTGTTGCCCAGTGGCGGTGGGTAGTGAAGGGCTCACGGGCTTGAGCCCCTACCCCCTCCCCAACCACCATCCCCAACTCTATCCCAAAGTAAATGAAAGTTTCTCCATAA
>NW_004797495.1:523946-531142 GCF_000002075.1 Aplysia californica | reverse complement strand
TACTACTACTACTACTACTACTACTACTACTACTACTACTACTACTACTACTAAATTTACTACTTTAAAAAGATCATGAGGTAAAAAACCAAATGCTCTATCTGCTCTATCAAAATCGTAAGATTATTCAGAGTCGTTATGAAGTTATTCAAATAATAACATTCGGAAAAGCTTAACATTCTGTGAAAAATCAAAAGATTTTTAGCGTCAAACGTCTCAAAACTAGGTTGTAGCTCGGTGTTTAATTTCCTTTACGGATCTTGTGACCACCTGAAGAATTTCATTAGTTTAGGGAATTGGGTTAAGTTTCTTTTCGGGCAGCATGTCTTTAAAACGGTCCATTTCCTTTTCTGCTATCATACAAAGCATAATTGACGATTTGGTATTTGAAACCTCTTTAACAATCGCGCTTGCCGATAGAATATTATCAGTACCAAACTTCACTAACTGCATATGGCCACATGCACGTTTCACAGGCCCCGGTACCAGATGATATACCGTTACAATGCCCTGCAGCACATATACACTCGTGCGTGCGTGCGTGCGTGGGCGCGCTGTGTGTGTGTGTGTGTGTGTGTGTGTGTGTGTGTGTGTGTGTGTGTGTGCGCGCGCGTGTATGTGAATGTTCATGTGTATGCGCGCGCGCGCGCTTTTGAACGCTATGTCCGTCTTGATTAGATACCGTTCTGATTCAGGTTTTGATGAACCATGATTAAAGCATTTCTTGACTGTTTATATGACTTGAGATTGCCACATGCTTCCTTTCCGTGACTATATTTTCCTACCTGTTACCTCAACTTCTTTTCCGTGACCGATTTTCCCCTCCGTTACCAACACTGTCATGGGTAACCAAATGAAATCTTTTATACATTGTCATTATTTATTGTGGATTCCAGTACAAGCCTATGTTGGCCACCGTCTAGACACATGGTTTCACTCGTTCATCCAGGTGTGATTCTGAATCATCAGAAACAATTATAAGTAATTTATGACAGTTTTCCTAAAGACAGTGGAAATAAAATAGAAGCAACAGAAATGTGGTTTCTTAGGTGACTGCTAAGAGTATCGTGGAAGGAAAAGAAATCAAATGAGGTAGTGCTTGATGAAGCCCACGTGGGACGCTCAATGTTACAAACAATCACGAAACGACAAATGCAGTTTTTGGGACACATAAATAGACATAAGGGTCTTGAACATCTAGCTCTCACTAGCAAAATTGAGAGCAAGCGAGGCAGGAGAAAGCCCAGAACAACATACTTAGGGAACCTAAACAAATGGGTAACAGGAAAAGATCAGGGCAACGTTGCTTTTTTGAGAGCATCTGAGCAGAGGAATGGATGGAGAACCATTATCGCCGATGTCTGTCGCAGATCTGGCACTGGATGATGATGATGACAGTTTTCACTCCTCCGCACTGGTGGAGTGGAATATAAAAAGCTTAGTGTAAACAACACGTTTCAAATGGCATACAGTCCCACTGATTGACCTGATCAAACAATTAGAACCCCCAAAAAGTTCCTAATTTTGGTAACGGAAAGGAACATTCTTAGGTGCTGTACATAAATACAGATCTTCATCTTCGCTTATGTTCAGAATTAAACTTTAACATTTTAGACCATAATGGAGGAAACATTCCTGGACCATCATACAACATTTGAGGGATATTGTGACAATATCACTTACTAATGAAAGAGCCATGCTAGTTCTTGATTTTTATGTGAACAGGGGAGGGGTGGTTCGTCTTTTAAAAAGGTGTTAATTTCAGTAAGTATCTCTGTCTTTCTGCTTGGATACTGTATCCCACTCAACCTGGGTTAGCCCAGACAGACAGGACCGGAGCAGCCTGCCTTCTAAATGATACAAATTGAGTCGAAGACGGCGTAAAACATTAAGCAATACCGACATTCCTGAGAACTAAACTCGTTTGGAGAATAAAGGGAATAGAAAAAAATGTTAACAACGGAAAATTGCATTTAAGGAGTGTGTGTGTGTGTGTGTGTGTGTGTGTGTGTGTGTGTGTGTGTGTGTGTGTGTGTGCGCGCGTGTGGGGGTGGGGGGGGGGTGGTTACACACTAATAGTCCCAATTGGGCTCAAAATTATGTTTTTTGAGTTGTAGACATTTTTATCTTCTTCAGCCTCCCTTACAACTACTCCACAGAATTAGAACCACCTAAATCCTTTTTTCGTCCCATAACAAGCATAGTTGTCACCACTATTTCCTCATTAGGTCAAGCTTTTATATTTTTTATTGCCTCTTTTCTCAAAACGCAGTTTTTCTATATATTTTTAAAAATAACTCAACCATTTTTTCTTCAATCTTCTTGAAATTTTCACAGAATGAAGAAAAGATGTAATGCTAGAAATATATTTGTTGATTTTTAAAAATATATCTGGAGTAGGTTTTTGTTGGTGGTGTCTGGAAAGTGGATTTTCACGGATTTTTTGCAAACTTGAATACGACCTCAGGAAAAAATTCATTAAAAAATTTTCTAATCTGTTTTGGAAACATTCAACAGACAAATTTGTAATTTGTTGCCTCAAAACTATTTTGCTCAAAGCGCCTCTTTACTTAAGTACACTTTTGATAAAATAGTTCTGAGACGACAAGTTGTAAAGTGCTTAAAGCATGCTGCAGAACGTGGATGTGCGCTATATAATTGCAATTATTATTATTACAGACTCAGCTGATCCACTGGTTGTTGAACCATGACCCGTCATTACGACCGACGTCCAAGCAGCTTCTGTCCAGCGACCTGCTCCCAGCTCCACAGGTTCACGACACAGAGCTCGGCGAGATCCTGCGCTCAACGGTGTGCAACCCCCAGTCCTCACAGCACCGCCACATGCTCAGCGTCATCTTTGGGCAGAGTGTGCTGCCCGTATATGACTTCACGTACGACCAGGAAATCTATGAGGTAATGATGATAATATCGGTTCGTTCACAAATGTCTGACGATAACCAATGCATCTGCAGAGGGGAATATTTCTCAAGAGAAATGGAAGAAATAAAGGTTACGGTAACTTGTGGCTTCTGCTATGGTCAATATAAGACCATTTCTGGTAGAGAAAGATTTGCCACATTTTGAGCATTTAAAAGCTCCACTTCTTGTGGATGATGCCGCATATTGGGAGGGTGTGCTTGCAAGACTTTTTACTACAATACGTTAAATATTTACACATAATTTTGGGAGGTGCGCACACTATTTAACATTCACCTAAGGACCTTTACCGATGCCTCCTTCCTCCATCCTCCCAAGGAGCTTCTGAGGCAACCGTACGTGGCCATCTCCAGTACAAAAGACGCACAGAAGAGAATTACCGATCTCAACCTCTTTAAGACAGGAGATGCACTACGGAAAGTTCTGGGATACATTCCCACATGTGTATAGAAACTTTCCTGTGGTGCACTCCTTGTCAAGTGCGCAACCGAGAACGAAGTGACCAAACTCCTGGATACCACGACCTTCGGCGGTATTCCATGTAAGTGGAGGCCCCGGCTTCGAAGAAACACTCTGACTCCTCCTTGCGGGGGAGGCAGAGTGTTTTCTAGGTTGCCGTCCTGGATTGGACGGCGGTCTAGTGGGGGATTTGGAGGAGTGACAGACTACGCCCTTCCCGGGGTCAGGCCGGGGAGGGGGGTCGGAGATGTCTTCCTCCATAGGCAGGGGTTTATCTGCTGGAGGGGTAGGGGGAGGTGGAGCAGACCGAGGGGGCCGGGAAGGGGGCGGAGGGGGCTGGGGGGAGGGGAGAAGGCCCACCTCACACTCCATCAGAGGGATGGGCTGTGAGGAGAAAGAAGAAGGAGAAGAAGAAGAAATGATAGAAGAGGGGTGAGGGGGAGAAGAAGGGGCGGAGGAAGAGTCCTCCCCGTCCTCCCCTAGAACCCCATAGCAGTCAGAGAGTGGCACCTCAAAGGGGGTTGCCACAGGGATAACAGCGGGCTTTCTGTTCTTAGTAATCTTTGGCACAGAGTCTTGCCTGTTGACCGCGGGCTTTGGGAGGTCGGCAGTAGAATTACTTGCCGACCTCGTGACCATCTGGGCTGCCTTTGAATACGACCGGCCAATGACTGGGGTTGTGATTGGCGGGCAGACAACCTTACGGGCCTCCTGGAAGGAGCAGCCATTTCGCGCCTTGTATTCCTGGATGTCGCATTCTTGGAGCCAAGTCGGGCACTCCTTGCTGAAAGCTGTGTGCTGGCCGTGACAATTGGGGCAACAAGGACTAGCCTTGCATTCCTTCTCAGGATGCCCGGTCTTGCCACAACGAGGACACACGGCTGCGTGACGGCACCGTGACTGGCTATGGCCGAACTTCTGACATTTGAAACAGCGCAGAGGGTTCGGCACATAGGGTCGTACGTCGAGTACCAAGTAAGATGCCCGAACGGTGGCTGGAGGGCGAAACGATTCGAAAGTGAGGACAATCGTGTTCGTTTCAATAGTAGTCTCCCCCCGCCGAAGAGTAATCCGGCGGGTTTCGACCACTCCCTCACAGTGTTCCACAATCTCTTCCATGGAGCAGCCTTTCAGCTCATGGCTTTGGACCACGCCCTTCGAGCGGTTAAATTTCTGGTAGTGCTCGGACTTACATGGAATACCGCCGAAGGTCGTGGTATCCAGGAGTTTGGTCACTTTGTTCTCGGTTGCGCACTTGACAAGGAGTGCACCACAGGAAAGTTTCTATACACATGTGGGAATGTATCCCAGAGCTTTCCGTAGTGCATCTCCTGTTTTAAAGAGGTTGAGATCGGTAATTCTTCTCTGTGCGTCTTTTGTACTGGAGATGGCCACGTACGGTTGCCTCAGAAGCTCCTTGGGAGGAGGGAGGAAGGAGGCATCGGTAAAGGTCCTTAGGTGAATGTTAAATAGTGTGCGCACCTCCCAAAATTATGTGTAAATGTTTAATGTATTGTAGTAAAAAGTCTTGCAAGCACACCCTCCCAATATGCGGCATCATCCACAAGAAGTGGAGCTTTTGAATGCTCAAAATGTGGCAAATCTTTCTCTACCAGAAATGGTCTTATATTAGCCATAGCAGAAGCCACAAGTTACCGTAACCTTTATTTCTTCCATTTCTCTTGAGAAATATTCCCCTCTGCAGATGCATTGGTTATCGTCAGACATTTATGAACGAACCGATATTATCATCATTACCTCATAGATAGTAGTGACAAAATTAACGATTCTTCTTATCCAAGACGGCATCAGTGGGTTGTAAATGAAAATAAGTATCTAATTCATATGAACACCCGCCAAAAATATATATCTATTGAGTAAAATTGTGTCTACTCGTCGTCACACGCACGTTAAAGACGTAAGTTCGTTTACTCTTTGGAAAGTCTGTCATATTGAGTAATGTAATGGGAAGCTGTATCCCACCTAACCAAGGCTGGCTGTCACAGGCAGAGTTTAAGCAGCAGCCAGCCTCCTTTGCTGCCTAAAATGCGTTGAATTTAAGCTGAAGATCTTAGTTCAGTTTGGAAAGGATTGTATGGTGTTCGTAACCACAAAAGGTTATTGGGGATCAACATCATCATCGTCTTCATCGTAGTAGGTATGAACAGGAAAGCAAAAGATAGACGTAGATTTCGGTAATTCTAAAACTAAAACAATTTGTATGAAAAAGATGTTCAATGTTTCCACTTTATTGGCTTCCTAAGGTACGCGAGAAGAAAAAAACCAAGCAGCAGAAGCAGCAGTAGAAGGAACGGTGGAGGTGGCGATGATCCCTTCAGTCCTAACTGGTTGTTTTTTTCCACATTATCCATCCAATAAGCTGGTTCTGTCCTATCTGGTTTTCTTTTCAGCAGACAGACCAACTAATGGGTCCACTCAGTTCTATCTAGTTGCATTTTTCCTCACACAGACCAATAGGCCGGCTCATTCAGTCCTATCTGGCAGACCTAATCTTTTGTTTACATAGACAAGCCAATAGGTCCGTCTTAAGTCCTGTCTGGAGATTTGAACGCGTATAGCTCCCTTTGGAAAGAAAAGCTTACTACTACTAAAGAAAAAGTAATGGGAGACGTTTTACTCCAAAATAACATGCGTCTTTTAAATACATATATAATAAATTCCCCACCCACCGAACAGGCCCACTTTTAACACCTCATCCCTTGACGTTACCTTCTGCAGCCTTGACCTGGTCTCACATTTTGAGTGATCTGTGCTGAATGACGGTTCGTACTATTTCCCAATTCCTCTTCTAAAATTCCCCAAACAAAACAACTCAAAACAAAACATCATCCCCCCAACCCCCCCCCCAACCCAAATCAAAAACAAAACAAACGAAACAAGACAACCAACGACCTTCAAAACGACTCGTTCCCAGAATGGTTCAACTTTTAAAAAAAAGGCTAACAGGGACAAGTTTGCCATTGAAAACACCCAAATTTTGAACTCCTACTTTTGTCCTCAACTACAACACCTTTCACGAAACGCTTCTACAAATATGCCAGAAGTACATTCCAAAAACATCGCCAAAACCCCGAAAGAACAAGGTCTGGTCCTCTAGGAAATTGAGTGTGATAGCACCATGAAGAACATATCGGGGAGCAGTCGACAATAACACTTTACAGTCAACACAGTTGCACACGAAAGAGCTCGAGCTGAGGCATGTAGACGTAGAGAACTACGGAGAGCTAAAAACCTTCATTAAAAAAAACAACCCATCTCCAAAATGAAATCTCCAACCCATCTAACTTTTAAAATAATGAATAAGTTTTTAGGAAGGCGCTCAGACACCATCCGCACGAAGAGGGGTCAGGTAGCACCCACGGCAGAAACACAGATAGACATCGCAAACACCATAGATAGGTACTTCTTTTTCGCAAAACTCATGCGAAACAAACTACAACTCAACAACACCTTCCAAAACATGAAAATTAACCACGAGCAACGCTTACAGTTTAACTCAGACAACACAAAAAACCTACAACGCAGACTTCACATTAAAGAAGAACTCATATCTTGCATCTCGGAATTGGGCAATACAGCCTTGGGTCCGAATTACTTACACAATGAGATCATCAGACACTCATCCACAGAAACACTCACACTTTTTAAAGCACAGAGCCTATCATACAATGACAGGTGGCGGTAGCACACCTTTCCGGAGTCCTGGCGACTTGCCGCTGTCATTTCCTTTCCAAAATCAGGCAAAGACCACACACACACACACACACACACACACA
>NW_004797495.1:520759-523846 GCF_000002075.1 Aplysia californica | reverse complement strand
ACACACACACACACACACACACAAACACAAACACAAACACACACACACACACACACACCTTTCCAGTTGCCTTAATGAGCTTTATTTTCGTGGTTATCCGAGAAGGCTATGTGTTTGATCTTACCCACTATAAGATCAGGGGTGTTGTTGAAAGACAGCAGTGAGAAGGAGCCGAGGAGTAGCAGTTGATGCTAGAAAGGCTGCAGAAAGAGTCAGGAGCCCAGAGGAAGGGGAAATGGAGGAGGGGGCAAAAAATGCAGACGATAGCACACGATAGAACATGGTTAGAGAGCCATAAAGGAGGTGAAAGGAGGTGAAAGGAGAAAATTGTAGCGAAGAAAATTTTCCGACGCTATGCGGATTCGAACCCAGGACCTGTTGAATGAGAGGCAAACACGACAACCATAACCGTTAGAACACGGAGCCCCCGAAATATTGTGTTTGTGTAAACTATATATTATTCACTGCAAGTAAAATGCTGACGCTATGGCTCAACAAAATTGACAATTGTATCGTTTATTCGGTGTTGGGGGGGTTGTTTTCTTTTTATAAAAAGATACAAGCTAGAAATATAGATTATAATTGTGACTAACCATAACCAGAGGTAAGATAGATTTATTGTGGCGTAACTCAAGAGGTTGTTGCATCTTGGTCCGTAAAACAAATCACCACGCCCAACCCGCAACCAGCCTGATTACACGTAAGGCTTGGGTCATTTTGCTATGCCCTTTATGCAACCACCGACATTTCGCTGTCTTTTGTACTGCTTATTACACTCAGTAGCAATTAATAATCAAGGACTCAACTTGAAGGAAACAGCACTCAAAATTGAAACTATTCATTTTTTTTCCTTTTGTTATTTCCCCTTGAACAACTTGCCTAAAAATCTCACAAACGAAGATTTTCCACTTCGTACCAGCTTCCATAAAAGGGGAAATAAAAAAGGAAGTGAGTTATAAGTCAACAGACAAACCAAGGGCAGGTGCTCAGTTCCCCTTTTTCCCCACTCTTCTGCTTTATTTAGAAGATGGAGAAAGTGGTTGCACCTGGGTGTGTTTGCACTTGGTCAGTTTACGCTACGCATAATTAGGTCAAGCAGCTTATTTTTCAACAGGGGAGAAGCCCCTTTTCATGGTGCGTTTTTCTATCTTGGTTTTACGGCTGTACTATTAAATTTAAGGAAGTTTGAGTCTTTTAAAAATATGCATTGTGACCTAATTAGATATAGATATTAATGTTATGACAAAAGAAATGGTAATCAATTACTCCATAACTACACGTATTTACTGTACACCTAGGGAAATCAGACAGAAGTTGCACTGGCCAAAGAATGTTTACATAGGCTAACCAGATCGACCAAATTTTAGTTAAGTTGAAACACACACAAACAACTATTTTATTTTTACTCTCTTGTAAAAATTCATCTCTGGCGTATACATTTTTTGTCATAAGAAGGCAGAATTTGTATCTGACGCATGAATGGTCCGTCACGATCACGAGTAATATTATAGTGCCAATCTGACTATCACATTTGTTGAGATTTGGACTCTTAGATCTAGTTTTCAAAATAATGTTCATTTTAATTATAGGACTCAGAACTGTCGGTTAACAATTTAATTTGATTCGTTGTTTCTTGTTACCCCGTGAATTAAAGTTCAGGTATTTTTCCTGTAACTAACCAATGATGGCGCCATCTCCCAGACATAAATCTTCACGACAGCCCTGAACCTCTCTTCCGTACTGGGTAGCCCAAAGCATCAGTCTCGATCACATGCAGAAACTACAGCTAAAATGTCTTGAGGAAAATATTCCGTATGTTTATCACTCACAGTCCATATTCATAAGACGGCCTACATGATTACTTGCAACCAGGCTGTACTTCGTTATAAACAATGGCCAAAACTCTGCATCACCTTTTCTTAACCCAATCCGTTTTCCGTGGGGGTCATTTTGTACCGCTCGGGGTTGTATTCTTCACATTTTAGAATATTTCTAGTACGAAGAACTCTTTAAAACTTTCAGTATTTCTCAAAAAATCATTTTGACAGACTGCTATGCAAAGTGACCCGAAGAACGAGTAAATATCCTCTTTGGAAAGTGGTGGCACAGAGTTCCCCACGTCTTATGGATACGATAGTAAAAGACGACGTACGGCCCCCATACATTGTCAACAGTAAAGTTCTGCAGCTGGAGCCTGAGTCCAACAATTCAGCCTTACAAATTGGCAGCCTTGAGTCCAAAAATTTAGTCTTACAACTTGGCAGTTCTAACGTGCCTGAGAATTAAGAACTTTCAGTCCATAAATGGTCGTATCTGGGGTATTCTTGCTTTCAAAAATGAATGAAAATCGGGCTCATTTGATGCTTACGCTTCAACCAGTTTTCCAGGCGTATCATCCCACCTTCCTTTCAATTCAGTAGGCTAATTATTTATATGAGAGTGCGGTGGCGGAGCGGTTAGAGGGCTCGACTCCGAGGCGGAAACCACCCAGTTGTAATGGGTACCTGACTTCGAGTTGGGTAAGTAAAGGCGGCATAGAAAGGAACTGGCCACCCTACCACAATGTGCCGAAGGCCCAGGGAGTTGTCTCACTAACAAGGAAATCCTCAATGTCCGGATCGGATGCGGGAACAACTTTACTTTCAATTATTTTTATGTGCTCCCGATTTCCCTTAAGTTCCTTTCTAACTGGGTGCGCGACAGACGTATAGTTGTCCTCTGAAAGGTATGCGTAGTCTATACCAAACCATTGTCACAGCAAGGGGCATTGATCCCCCCCTCCTTTGTAACATTTGGCGAAGGTTTGTGGCACAGCCACTGCAGCATACTTGAGGGACCAAACTTCTGTTCTTGTCACCAACTTCGCATCCAAGAAAAAGTGAAGGCCTTTTAAAGTTTGACATTGCTCTCCTCGATGCATGTATAATAAATTGACCGGATATTTACCTAATAAAAAGCAGAGAGTAAACTGTTTCTGATTCTGAAACACTCTGTATGTCGATTGAAAACATTCGTCACTATGCCATGAACTATCCATGGAGAATTGACGATGAGTGGGACTCCAAAATAAGGTGTGTGTGTGGGGGG
>NW_004797495.1:518489-520659 GCF_000002075.1 Aplysia californica | reverse complement strand
GACTCGACACCGAGGGGCTCGACTGTTACACGGTCCCAGAGTGGCTCTGTAGGTCTGACCTGTAGCTCGCCAAGCGCACGCGGTTTGCGTGTCAGCACAGCCGCACTGTGTGTTGGCTTCTCTCTATCCGAGTGAGCGCCCTCTGCGTGTCAGCACACATATGGATAACTTTAGAACGACAGATGTACGCCATTGGCCGATATTTATAGAAGCAACAATCTTGTTTGACGTCATTGAGGCATTCCCACTTTGTTGTCGTTCACGGTGGCAACACGACCGCAAAGCACTATCGCAGTACTTTAAAAGCCTGTAGCCTACAGTGGCGTGGTGGCTGAGTGGTTAGTGCGCTTGTCTCTAGAGCAGAAAGTGCAGGTTCGAGCCTAGGTTCGGCCACGGATTTTTTTTCGCCCCCTCCTGCCCAACCACCTGTAATGGGTACCTGACTTCGAGTTGGGGAAGTAAAGGATTAATTTTTTTTTTCTAAAAAAATATATCAGGTAACTGAAAAAAGCATGTGATGTCGTGACTTTGATGGATTTAAAAACCATACAAAATATATATATATATTAAAATTAGTCCTTTACTTCCCAACTCGAAGTTAGGTACCCATTAGAGGTGGGTGGGCGAAAACAAAATCCGTAGCTGAATCGAGGCTCGAACCTGGACTTTCTACTTTGGAGACAAGCGCACTAACCACTCCGCCACCACGCCACTGTAGGCTACAGACTTTAAAATACTGCAATAGTGCTTTGCGGTAGTGTTGCCACCGTGAACGACAACAAAGTGGGAATCCCTCAATGAAGTCAAACAAGATGGTTGTTACTATAAATATCTGCCAATGGCGTACATCTGTCGTTCTAAAGTTATCTGCATGTAGTCAGCCCAGCCGCACTAGGCTTGAAGCACAGGTCTACGAATGTAAACAAACAGTCGAAACTAGGTCAACTTCTCGATTCGAAATTGTAATGTAGGATGAAGGGCATTTCTTGGAATTTTGTGGTCAAGTATTGATGCTAGCATCAATATCTAATACATGTAGTAAAACACCTAATAATACTTCTTGCTGATTTTGATGATCTGTGAAGAATTTCAGTTGAAAATAAACACGAAGCGAGGCTGCGTACAAGACATGTCAGACGTGTTTTACAACAGACGTGTTTTACAACTCTGTTGAATTGCACATCTGATGCGTCGTGCAGCTCAGCTGACAGAAGACAGACCACACTGCAACGCAGCTCAAACACACCACAATGTTTACGTTCATATGCACGGTGCGAGCTTGGCGAGCTACAGGTCAGACCTACGAAGCCGCTATGAGACCGGCCTTAGTTTCTGTGACGTTGTCTGATTGTTTCTTGACTTTCACTTACTTTTGTGAATATAAGAGGGCGAAAAGAGCGGAGAGAGACGGTTTAGAGGTAAGGTCTTCACCTCTCATGCAACAGGCCCTGGGTTCGAATCCTGACAGCGACATTATGGATTATGAACTGCAGCTTTACACTGAAGTAGAAAACCGTCGCATACGATACTTTAGTTAGTCCTAATTTATTAAAACCCCCTGTCTATCCCTTTACACCCCCAAACATGTGTGCTAACCATAACAGTTGTAGGCTCGAAGAGAAAATTATTTCAATTTACACACTAGAATGTGAGAATGAGATTGCAACATGAACACGACTGGAAACACGTTAAAAATTTGACATTTTCTTGTTCAAACTATCTAAAGTAAATGTTAATTAACCCTTACTTTGAACACAGCGTAATGTACGTGACTTTATGCATGCAGAATTCAACACTTGCGTTTGTTCACTTTACTAGTGTAATTCATCAAGATTTCTAGAACGTAACTGAAGCCCATATTTCGTTTACGTACACTCCTGACAGATTAAAAGTGAAAGGTCAGCTGAAGCAGTTCCAGTTTCGCCTGTCTGCCTTTTCCTTGGATCCTTTTCTTTATATCGTTCTGTCTGCATTGTCTATCCGTCTTTCTGTTGGTGTGTCTGTACTCCTATCTTTCCAATATCTCCCATCTCCCCCCTCTCACTATCTCTCTCTCCTCTCCTTCTCAAGACTTCTTTTCTCTCTTCTCTTTCTCTTTCTCTTTTTCTCCCCCTCTCTGTCTGTCTGTCTGTCTGTCTGTCTGTCTGTCTGTCTGTCTGTCTGTCTGTCT